>NW_010264757.1:0-47253 GCF_000690775.1 Eurypyga helias
GAACAGGCTGCCCAGGGAGGTAGTGTAGTCACCGTTCCTGGATGTGTTTAAGAGACGGGTGGATGAGGTGCTGGAAGATATGGTTTAGTGGTGGACATATACGGTTGGACTGGATGATCTCTAAGGTCTTTTCCAACCTAGTGATTCTATGATTCTATGATTCTATGACCTGCCACATTCACTCCTATCACCATATGTAGAACATGTTTAGGTTGATGCCCACACAACCCCGTGTTCTTAGAGCAATGACATCCTCTGCAGCATTCCAATGACTCGTTTTGAGGAAGAAAAGGACCTTGGAGCCAACTAGCTGCATAATAGCAGCCATGTAATGCCAGGGTATATGAAAAATTATGACTAAATTAAATGGTTTTTGTTCTCTAGTGTGATGCTTAGACAATTCCTTTACCTCAAAGCATTTCTATTTTAGGTAGTGTAATATTTAGGGGAGAAAGTGTTAGGTACCAATGAAAGCAGTATATAACAACTAAGACAATCATTAAAATATTTTCAAATAAGTTTTGTGCAACAGAGTAAAAATTTGCTTCAACATCCAATTATCAAGAGAATTTTTCTGATTATTCTTCATCATGCACTTTTCTACTGAGCTGTTGAAAAATGGCAGTCTAATTTGTTCACAGCTTTGAAAAAGTTGTTGCTAAACATGTTCTGTCTCTGATCTATGTAAATTGTTAAGTAGTTACAGGAAAATAACTCATTTCAACTGGAGTTATCTACATTAAATTATGTTACTAGGAATAATCATAGCAGAAGTGCAACTGCTTTTTGAGTGAGGTTAAAGCTTGGAAACTTGCAAGGTGATGATTTTTTAATGAAATATTCAGAAATTGAATGTTGCCATTATTGAACCGTGCCACTCTGCATTTCTAAACCAAGTATGCTGGGCTTCATTTATTTGATCCTACCATTTCTGCCATTCATAGCAGAGATGACCTTTCAAAAAATAAAGTAATAAGTATAGAAAAATTATATGAAAAAACCCAATGTATAGATCAAAGCTTGTGTAAGTCTATTATTCCTGAATATACTGATTTAGAAAATGGCTTTCTCAGAAAAAGTAATTGCTCCAGCTGAAATGTTGCAGAAGATACAAAAAAGTCAAGGGAGTTGTCAACTAAGGGGAGAAGTCAGAGCTCATATTTTGCTTCATTTCCTTTGTTTCTGCCATCACACTCTACAGCTGCTCACAGGCAGGTGTTGAGTTCCAAGTTTGGTTCTCAAAAGGCTGGTGGCATCTCCAGCTGGTAATTCAGAGGATCTTCATCAAGATTCAGAATTTTCAAATTTAAATGAAGCACCAACCGACTCTGAGGGATGGTGCTTAAGCTGGGAGAATTGAGCTCCGCAGTGCCATCTACCAAGGGCAGAAGTCAGATTTCACATCTTGCTTCCTTTCTTTTGATTCCAGCATCACATTCTGCACAGCACTAACTTCCCAAAATTACTTATTTGAGGTCTAATGTGTTAGTGTGATGGAAATAATTATGTCTGGTTTTACAAGCTAATCACAGAAATATACTGAATTTTCCTTGTATGTTCTACTGAGTATTTAAAATGTGAGGAGGGTAGGGGTGTTCTCTCTTCCTATTCACAGCCCATCTTGCCAGTACTCAAAAGCCAATCAGGAATGAAAAGACTGATGTATTTAGTTATTAACTATAATTTTGTCTTCATTAATGTACAAGAAACCATTTTCTTCCTGCCTGTAACCTTTCTTATTACTATCACTTCTGTTCTTATATGAAGACATTTTCCAAACAAAAGATAGGAAGCCAAGTTCCAAATGCAGCTGACATAATTTCTGCTGGATCTGAAGTCACCCTTTTGTGTTTGTATTAGGAGAGGAACATTACCCTTTTCATTACTGTCATACGTTGTTCATTTCAGTCCTTCTTTATTCTTAGGCCGTAGACTCTTATCTTACTGTCTTCTTCCCTTTATTACCTGACAATCATCCTATTTTACATGAAGCCCAGACGGTCTTAAATGTCATAATTAGTACAACTAGTCACCGAGTACCTCAGCAAGACTTCAAGTGCATTGTGTTGAAACATTTTCCTTTGACTTCTTTTGCAACAAAAACTCCAAACCTGAATAAACCTGCGTTTAATAATCATGTGTATCTTCCACAAAGCACCTTCCATATTTATGAATGCTTCCTATGCTAAGCTTTGCACTTGCTGTTGAAAGACTTATGGTAACTTTACAAAAGTCAATGGTGTGCCATGATTCATTCGTTAACAAAAGAGACCAGTATATCCCAGGAAAAGGGATGAAATCATTGTGCATGTACATGTGTCTCTGAATGTAATGTCTTTCTAATGGCTCTTAGACCTGACGATCATACGTCAATCAAGTATCAAAGAAGGATTTGCTTCTCCAAAGTATGAGGTTACAAAAGTTTCATGAGATAAGACAGCCGGTTAGAAGAGAGAAAAATTACTGAGGGAAAAGCTGTATCTTGAATTTATTAATATTTATAACACTTTATTTTACCAAGCTTTGCAGAAGAGATGAGAAGTAAGATTCAGAGAATGATCCCAACAATTAATGTAGGCATAATTTAGACACTAACGTTTGAACCAGCATGATCCTCAGAACTTCTGCCCTGACTCATAAGCTCCTGTACTTTCACTAACTAGGTAAATTGCTTAAGCATGTAAGTTCTGCTTATGCACACACCCAGAAGATTTCCAGTTTTCTGTGCTCAGCAACTACTTCAACTGGACCTTTAACTGTGAATGGTCCAATTTGCCACACAAACTCACCCGCCAAAAAAAAAAAAAAAAGAGAGCTGGTGACTGTGAATACCTGTTTTCACATAGAGTAACACTCTCTTCACATAATTTTACTTCAATCTAAAGAGGCTTTTAGGCAACATGAGGCTGATTAGAGACCACAAAGACGCAGTTGGACTTTTCCCCATGCCATCAAAACTAAAACTGTTGTCTTTTAAAGTTTCAGTCAGAAAGGGTCAGTAAGAAGAAAAACAATATGACTATTATTAGTGATTAGGCCACTCTTTTGGGAGAGAGCAAACCCCATTTTCCATCTATATTCTAAAATCTCTTTCTACCCTCAATCATTAGTTAATATGCAGTCCTTAGAGTAAAAATAACCCTAAAGCATCCCCAGTGCAATAGCTTACTGCTTATTGTATGAACCTGTGAGTTGAGAGCTGTTTCAGACCCCTCAGGCAACAGCAAAACAAACAGGTTGTGTAACATTCTGGGTAAATTAATACATCCGTAAATGATTTACCCAGGAGAGAAGAGGGGTAAAGACTTCACATTTTTCCTTAAAGTGAATTGATTTGGACCTTCATCTTAAGGGAAAGGTTTACTGAAGGAGGATAAAATTCCATGGATCACAGGTTTAGATACTTGACCTTTATATGGGAAGGACTTTAAACGTACTCCTAACATTAGAGAGTTTTCTTGTGACTTGTTTTCTCTACTCTGTTTTCCATACACCACATAAAGTATAAGTATCCTCCACAGGACTTGGTATTTCACGGTGCAAGGTAAATATCTAAGAATAATGGGTGCAAGCATCAGCATTGCAATGTCAAAGCCTTTTTTGAGATGCCCAGGAGGTGAAAAAAAATCAACCTCAATCGGGTTATAAATCAGATTTGGCAGCTCTGATAGTGGTGCCTTCTCCTAAGAGTGAACTAAGGAACCATGCAGTGACTCTATTTAAATGTTTCTCTCTTAAAAAGAGTCTGTTAGTATGTACTAAGCCTTTCCCAAAGTTAGTTTTTCAGGATGGACCATAATTTAGGCTTGGTGAAGTAGACTATTATGCTATTGCAAAGTTGCTGAGTGACAAATCTAGAATGCAACTTAATGAAGAAGCCTTAATGAGCATTGACCAGATAGTGGTTTTTTTTTTTTAATTTAGAATATCAAACCACTGTAAATATAGAAGATCCCACAGAGAGCAGAGAATGGATATAAATGTGGACAGAAATAGGACTGCACACTTCTTTAGGACCAGTGTCTTCATCTACCAAGAGCTGTCCTCATATGGTTTTAGTTTTTAACTCTGTTTTTTTAAGACCTCACAATTCAGCCTGGCTATATAGCAATCTGAGAAAAAAGAGATGACGGCCTATTGTTTAAGACCCTCAACTTCTGTTCCAGTCTTGAAAAGAGAACAGCATTTGAAGACTGCAGGCTTTTAACACTGTTGAGAACACAGTGTGCCAAATACCAGACCTAGAGCAGAGGGCTTGTTTTTCCAATTTTCCCCCCCCACCAAAATTGTCTTCATAATGGGTTTGCATAACACTGACAATAGACTAAGCCACTTACATATTTTCATGGAATGTGACTGAAACCTGGAATGCCCCTAACCCCAGATGCCAGTCAGCAGCAACTTCTCCAGCATGGCACTCAGTCTGCCCCAGAGCCAGTTCTGCGGGGTCATTGCCAGCTGGGTTTTCACCACTGAATGTACCTCCTGAAAATCCCCAAGTTGGACTTGTCCTGCCTGCAGCCCACAGAAGCAAATAACTCCCACAGAGCTTTAAGCAGAAATGCACTTTGCTCTTCCAAAAGGCCTTCCAAAATACTTTTTTTTTTGGGGGGGGCATTGGACTTTCAAGATACATTTCCTTTAGAAAGAAAGTGGTAAGAAGTTTCCTATTTGCTACTGCAGATTCACAGCTTTCAACAAATTCTATATAACCTATAATCTTCTGATGACTTCGGCAACTGAGCAAGAGATAATCACACCATACTACAAACAACTAACATTAATATACACACAGGGTAGCTGCAGGTCTGTAATGAAGTGTTACAATTAAAAATACTTAAAAATTAAAAAAAAAAAAAATCTGAGTGAAGATGACAAAAAGACATGAATCTGTATATTGAGCCACAATAGTTTCCAGTTACCCATGTCAAGTTTTTTGACATGTTCCTGCGTATTTACCTTGCTCCTGCTTTTGCAAACCTTTTTATAATTTTCATACATTGCTTTTATACCTCTGCTCCATTTTGCAAAAAAACAGCAGGCCTCCCCCCCCCCACAGACTCTCCCACAAGCCCAGCATGCCCTCCACTGGTGAAGTCATTCTGCAAGACTTTCTCCTGTGATGTAAAGGAAAGAGTTCCTTGTTGTCCCAGTTCAGGAGGGTCTTGGGTGCCTTGTGCACTGTTTGTTTTTAGAAAAACAGTAGAATATTTCTTGTTTCACTGTCTTGATCTTCCATCTCTCTATTGCACCTCAGTTTTACAGCTATTTTTAACTGGGGGAAGGATCAAGTCTAATTCTGTACGTGATGACAGAGCATTGCAGATTATACTGGAAAAATGTGCATATATGTCTATAAATGCAGATAGTCAGGATTGCCCAACCACCTGCTATATTTACATTTTTACACCAGAGATGTGCTTGGAAAATCAAGATGTACTTGGAAAAGGGGATCAACAAGGAGCCTGATCTAAAACCCATAAACGTAAGGGAAGACCCATTGATTTTAAAGAGTTTTGAAAGACTCTTTCATACATTGTTCAGTCAGTTGTTACAACATTTTCTGCAGAATTTACAATTTTGCTATTACAGAAACTTAAACTCCCATCATATAAAGCAAGCCAAAATGCATACATGATTTTAAAAGACTTCTGAATCTTTACCGAGCCGGAGGAAGGCTAGGAAAGATGAAGAACAAACCTGTGCTTGCAAATTCATGTTTCTTTGAAGGCTGATGATAAAAGTCAAACAGAAGCAAGTAAATTATGGCAAAGTAAGGTATAAATTGAATTAATTTCAAGTAAACTGAATTAATGAAAGAATGCTGCTGAAAGTTAATAAAAGTATTTTCTTTTACACAAAGAAGCCCACACTCCCAAACCCTACCATAGTCATAACACAATATGGAGAGGCATGAGAAATCAACAAGTCAACTGAACATCATCATGATCTTTGAGAATTTGATAGTCAAGAAACATGACAGATGGCTGAATAGCAAATATGAAGACATTCTGGTTCTTACGTGAAACAAACCTTTTCCAAATTCTCTCAAAATATACTTGCTTAATTTGCTGAATTAGATTACCTCCTACATTTGGGAAATTCATACCAAAGAAGGAAGGAAAGTTTGCCAATATGAGTGCATTTAGATATTTTAAATCAGCAAGACCCAGGATCTCAGGAAGTTTTAATTTCAGCTCTACAGCGAAGGCTTCTTGTGCACTGAGAAACTCTCCTTGAATTCAGTCAGTGGTGAACACAGATTTGGTAAAAACAAGGATCGCACAGCAAAGAGAACAATTATTACAGGAGTGAGAAACAAGATCTAACAGCTCCCTCAACCTCACACTTCAGACTCCAGGTCAAAACAAATACCATCTCTCAAAATAAGAATCTGAAAGCTTTTCAGAGCCCAGTCTCTGTCAATGATGGCACGAGGGTTTATATCCCAGAATAACCCACCAATCTGTTGTTTCTTAAGACTAATAGTTTACTGACTTGCCTTTGTCGTGGAAAAGTGAGGTGGATCCAATTTTTTAAAAAGGCAGTATAATGAATTGCACTTTACTTTGGGTGACTACAGAGATTTATATGCCAAAAAAAAAAAAAAAAAAAGGCAGATTTTGATGTGGGTTTTTTTGGAGGGGGGATACCTGATGGTGCTGACATCTTTAGGACTTCTACAGGATTCTCATGGCCCTTCACTGCTGCTCAGATTTGACTTATTTCCTGTGATTTTGGTCTTTTCACCAACAGTGTCTAAAATCAAGCAATCTATACACCTAGCTCCAACAAATTTGACTGAAGGCATGTAACTGTGTTATCTTAGACTCCACATATAGCCAACACCATGGGATGCACCCAGAGCTAAGCAAGGCATATCCAGACCTCAGTAAGGAAAACACTGCCGATAAGACTACACTGCATTTCAGTTCCTGAAAGGAGTGTGCTTTCTAAGCTAGTATCATTGTTGTCACACCTCTGCTTCACCTCACAGGGACATCACAGAGCTCACGGGTTTGCAAAGATGCATCTGGCAACCAACCCGCCATATGGCTCCAGCAGCAAATCTCCCCTGTGCTCCAGCTGCTAACCAGTGCAGAGGCCACAAGCAAGTGCCCCAGGGCAAAACCAAGGGAAATGGCCCTGAAAGACTTATGTTGTGATCATCAGGTTCTCAGCACCAGCTGTTTCACTCTATAAATCCACTCGTACTGAGCCACACTATTTTCTAATCCAGACATAGCTAACCCTAGAACCAGATGTGAAAGTATTTCTTGTCTCACATTAAAAGAAACCCTATGATTCTGAAAAATCTATCAAAAATCATTAAAATTGATTAAAACATCTATGCTATTTAGAGCCTTTAAAATAATTACATGCACTTTAGATATTTTTATTTGAAATTATCTAGATAAAATGTTTCATCCTAGGTTTGGTTGAGGACATTTTTATGGGAGGGTTTGGGTTTTTTTTTCTGTATGTTAGAAATAGCAAGTGAGACTCAAATCATATTTTTAACCATAGAAAAACTAGATAGTTTTCAGAAACACATGCTTTAAATGGTGATTTATCTTGCTTGAGATGGTGATTTATCCCACTGTTCTCAGACAATAGTTGTAGGATAGGATAGATTACCCCCTGAAGATCTACTCCACTGGATAATGAAGGAGACTAGAAGTGCAATTTAGATTAGAAAAGTAGCATCTAAATACATACAGCTAGGAAAGGTGAACCAAAGCCTATATTTCATAATAAAATGCCATTTGATTCCCAACTTCATTGGATTTTTAAAAATCTGAAACTACATATAAGAATAATTTCATAGCTCAAAAAGGAAGAATAGTCAGTGAGAAAGATCTTATTCCAGAAACAGTTTTGGTCTAAACTAACAGGTGTTTTGCAACAAACTCCCCATGCTTTAGTGTATAAATAACTTGGTTAGACAGGGTCATATTAGACTTGACTCTAACTTAATCAAGAGATTTATTACCATGCCAGGTCTAGCATAAATAAAAAAGTAAATTACCTGAGAAATTAATAGCAGGCAATTTTTAGTCCCTTTAGGTCCTAGCTTAACATTCTAGCCAAAAGTATATGGCATAATCTTTCTGTATTCTTACAACAGATCATTCTTCCCTTCAGAAAAAACTTATTTTGTCAGTTAACTTTTTTTTTAATTATGCGTACTAAATAAGTTTAGAAGTGAATGCCACAAACAATGTAATATTTTGTTAGATCACTATGCAGTACTGACAGAGTATTAATGAGCCTGTCAGTCTACATGATACAAAATGTGATAGAGAGCAACCATAAGGTCTATTTCCTCTAGTCCCTTTCTTCACCTTGAAACAGTGAGTGCAAGCACATAGATGACCTTTCTGCCCAGTCAGTTGGACAGTCAGCTCTGGGTATCTCTGCCTGACGCAGGAAGAGAGACTTGAGTGTCAACTTGTAGAGAGGTGCCAAAATTAACTGAAAATAGTGAATCATATAATAGTTTGGGTTGGAAGGGACCTTAAAGGTCATCTAGTTCCACCCCCCTTGCCATGGGCAGGGACACCCTCCACAAGACCAGGTTGCTCAAGGCCTCATCCAGCCTGGCCTTCAAAACATTCAGGGATGGGGCATCCACAACTTCCCTAGGCTTTGCCAGAGGCCCAAGTCTCCAGTCTGTCAAGGTCCCTCTGAATGACATCCCTTCCCTTCAGGGTGTTAACTGCACCACACAACCTGGTGTTGTCGGCAAATTTGCTGAGGATGCACTCGACCTTACTGTTCACATCATCAACAAGATGCTAAACACCAGTCCCAGTACTGACCCCTGAGAAATGCCACTTGTCCCTGGTCTTTACTTGGACATCAAGCCATTGACCACAACTCTGAATGAAAACTTCTGAGGACTAAAATTACAATTCTGGGGATCATGGTGAAAATAAAACTGAAAATATTTAGGGTAAGCTGACTAGCAAGTACTGAGGTTTATCAGTATTTTGGAAATGTAAACAAAGTGAACTCATGAATGAACGACAATTTTGACACAGCACTCTTTATATCAATACATAGGTACATAGGAATAGTTCAGCTCGAAGTTAATGGCACAACACTGACCTTAATCAGGGTGATGTTTATGCAGAAGGCATTTTGGAGTTAGGAAGCCTGTGTAAGGACCTGGAGTTGGCACAGTACAGGGAGCAAAATAAAGGTGGAGTTCTGAGTGCATGTTACTCTGCTTAGTTTGAGGTAAAACAATAGACAGCAGAAAAAAATGTGTCTACAGGATCTAAGAATGAAGGTAACTGAAAAAAAAATTTATGAAAGTCTAGAAGACTAACAGGCTGTAGAAGCAGACGCATGCTGAATTTCCTATAAGTCATTGCATCCACAAAGGAGGTCGAGGACTACGGAGAATGCTTTTATAAACTTCGTAATAACATAATATATTGGCAATAGGGTTTGTAATTCACATTCCTGTCAAGGCTAACGTTATTCATCTTAGGGACAAGAACAAAAGCTGACAAACTGCAGTTTGCAAGTATCACAGCAGGAACCAGAGATAACAAAGAATTTCCAAGGCCATCTAAAAGCATATATGAATATGCATTATACTTAGTAATTTCTGCAGAAACTATTGCTGACTTTCCACAGTCAGCTTTAAGAGACCTGTACTACATAATGCTACTCAGGAAATTGAATTTGAATTATACATACTAGCTGCAAATTTAAATACATTAATTAAACAGAACTAAATCTGAGTGGAGAGTTTCACTCAAAATTAAAGTGACATCAATATGGTATGGCATAATTAGTTTTTTAAATGAATTAAGCAAAACCAATGTAAGGCTTAGTTCTAAGAAAAAAAAGTCCCTGTAGATGTTCACTGTAATCTAAGCAGTCATTTTAAGAGTTACTTTCTTAGCATCATGTTATGGTTTATTCTCTAGGCTTGCCTGAATTAATCCAGAGAGAATTTTAATATTGCATGGAAAATCTTATCAGATTCAGTATTCTCTATGCAAGGCAAACTCCCTGAAGCTTAATAAATCATAACAAAAGTAATAAGGAATATTCAACTTATGATCTTCCTTTTCCACAGGAAATCAAAATTGACAACTACTCAAATTAACAAATTAAAGAAGGATTATTAACTAATAAAGTAATATGGTGATTCAGAAATAGAAGTTTCAGGTTTATGAAGACAGCAGTCCTGGCAAATATGTGTTTATATGTTAGCAGTTAAAAATTAGATGGGACACAGCCATTTTCCTGTTTTGAGGTGTTATAATCAAGTCTTTCATCTCAATTTGCCCTGTGGAACTATGTTCGGAGAATGACGATTCTTTGACTTAGCCTCAGTTAAGTAGCTTTTACTTGTGATTCCTTGGAAAAAACAGATTAACTTCTTTCCCTAAAAAAAACCCTACAAAGCCCTCCTTTTATTTACTTCTTTCTTTTGATAACACTGTAAAATAGAAAATAGAATTTTCCACTAAATAAGAACAACAAGCCAAATATTTTGCAACACATGGAAGAGATTACTAACCTATTTCCCTTGTTAATGACTGTACCCTTGAAGAGGAATCAAGGACTGAAAAACATATGCCCTTAAAGAGTAGCTGAAGGCTGATAAAAGGGAACTTCCTAGCCCTGAAAGCTAGATGGTTGCCACAGAACCTGAAGTCAACAATGACTACAGTAAAGGTCGCAGGGGAAAGATCATGACTGCCAAATCAATAAACACCATCTTCTCAATTAAGACCACCCTTCAGTGAGCATACACCTTGATTTCAAAGGACACTGTGCCTTTAAACAGAAGCAGAGAGTACAATTAACCAATGAGGCTAGTTGTGGTAAGTTACTAACCAATTAGTGTAGAAAAAGGTGGATCTTGATGTTTGCTAAACAGGATAAATATACCATAGCTCTTTGTACTGAGGTGTGCTAGCTTTGTGGGGTTAGTGTGATGTAGCATCCATCTCTGTGCAGACATGATATAAATAGCTGTGTAGCTAATTAGCCTATTGCACACTGGGTGGAAGAAGACAGATTTTTGGAACATTAGCAGGAGTACTTTAATAAGACCATTTAATACACAAAGCTATCCAATGACCTCTTTAAGGAAGATTGACTTTTATTTCTTAAGTTTGTGTATGCCCAAAATGCCTGTTTACCGCACTTTATGTGAGATCAGACTGACTGTAGGTGAAGTAACAAACACTGCTGCTCTATGTCAAGAGATTTTAATGAACAGCAAGCATACTCACAAAAGAGGCACTCAAACAGGAACTGAGAGGAAATTTTCAAAGTCAGTGTGCAAATAAATTTAACATCAGTGAAATTTATTTCATGTGTCAAGAATAGGTAGTGAGCAGAGCAGAAGGCATCACTGCCAAACATTGCAAATTCACCATTTGTTCTAGTCTCCCACTGCTTAATCCATTTTCTATCTAAAATAATCACAACAAATAGTACTTCATATTTTTTAAAGCAGAATTCATCAGGTCATTTCCTGATGGAATTCAATACAATTCTAATATACATCCATTTTTAATAGTTAGGGATGCTCCAGGTTTTTCAGTAAATTCACTAGTAAATTAAGTCATTTTAAAACTGTAATGTTGCATAATGCCTTAAAAAAAAACCCAGTTTTCTTTGTAGAACTCATTGATTAAAAAGCTGCAAGGGACTTGAGTTGACCTTCTCTTTGAGGCAGGAGTAAGTAGGTCACTGCTCATCAAAAGCCCGTTCCTAAAGAAGTACAGTGGTGGCTGCTCCATGCCCTCCCAGACATCTCACGGCAGCTTATCAACTCCCCTTACAGTTACAAAGTTCACATGCTATTTTTCATTTTCTCTTTGAAATGGCCTCTCACAAATACTTACTTCTGCATTTCCCAGTGTTTCTTCTCTAACGTGAGCAAACCCAATTTATTCAATAATTTCACTTTGTGGAACTTCTGCTGATGATTATTCCCTGGACTTGTTCCAGCTGGCTCACATCCTCGTGCATGATCGGACACAGTCCCCAGAGGAAACTTTACCACTGTTGGAGCAAGAAGTATAACTTAGAATAATACTGGGTTATGCGCTCTTTTGCACATCGCCAGCAAAAGCTATGCCAGTTTTTGCAAGATCATCGCATCACTTGGTGAAATACAGTGAGCAATTAATTGTAACCCTAGAACTTTCTTCAGAGTAGCTGCTTAGGCAGTTGTTCTCCAGTCTAGATTTCATTAATGATGTGCACTTAGATGTAGGAAATGTTCACATATGTAACTGTTTCATTTTGGCATACGAGCTTGGAAAGAAGTTCTGTTTAAAGTATATTTTTTTTTCCCTTATGTAAATTCTCTTCATATTTGAATATTATATTAATAAAATTACAGCTTTTCAGAAAATTTCACTTTTTTTTTCTGCAGGCAAAGTGTAAGCTTATTTATATCCATACTGTTTCATGAACAAATGTTTTTCTATTTCAACAGAAAAGATAGATATTTTATTGTTAAGTAAAAAATGTACTAATATCTTCTCCCATCAAAATTTGCAGCATTCAGACATATTTGATTTTGGTAGACAAATTTCTAATTTTTGTGAAAGTGAAATTTCCCCGGTTGCATTGTACTCTGTATGAAGAGGTACTTAAGCAACTCAGTCACAGTAACATCATCACTCCTAGTCTGAGAGGGATCAACAAATCATTAGCACTCCTATTAAAGGCCTTTTAATCATGTCCCTCACTTGTCACATGTTAATCATGTCCCTCACTTGTCACATGTGCAGCAGGTATTGGCCCTAGAAATTAAGACAGGGTATTAGAACCACCTGGCAGCTGGAAGTTTTCAGAATTATCTGTTACTTACATCTACCTTATTCTTAAGCGAGGAAGGCTTCCTTGCCTTGCCATGCCCTCCTGAGAGATCTTCATTACAAAAACCACAGAAACGTATTGCTAAACTACTTTGCTGTGAAATGTATGCTCAGGGGTATTTTCCCCTCACGTTCATTTTTTTCTAAGAACTTATTTTTACTTAGACCTTGATAAATGCATGTTTTCTCACCCACAGTTTCTTGGTATTGATAAAAGGAATCACATAATTTAAAACTAGACGTTTTATTTCAGCAAACTGCCAGCTGCTCTTACATATATAGTAATTGAAAATTGCCTAGGCAACCTGCATAACTACTCAAGACTTGAGAAGGGCCCCAGTGATACTGGCTCTGGCAGCTTGCACTTAATCACCCTCTTCTGTCGGCATGAGCAGCAGATAGCCTTGCATCTGTATGGTATGTCGTCCTCTCTGGAGATGGCAGCTCTGCCCCCCACCTTCAGCCTGCGTACACAAGCTGGCCAAGGCTAATGCCAGCCTTCCTTATACTGGTCTGGCAGGCAAAGGAAGGAGATACGTTCCTCCCACAGATGAGAGAGAGTGGCTCTGCCCCTGTTGCCTCTTGAGGAAAACCTGTGAGCCCAAACAGACTGAAGTTAGCCTTTGTGAACATGTCCTGGTCTCCACTCAAGCAAATTATGATGAACCCATCATCCATGACTCTTGCTCCAATGGTTTGTTAAATATGGGAGAATGATTTTAAATCTTCCCTTGTGAGATTAAGTCCTTTCCACAAGTTCATTCTCAGGTAACCACTGATAAGAAAACCAACTGGGAAATTTGTCTGTATAACCTTAAATTACAGGTTATTTTCTGAAAATTAATAGCACAGTCAGGTCTGTGTCATTCCATGTTCACTGATGCAGTATTTTCCATATCAATGTGTTTAATTTACAAGTATTTTTTGCCTCAATTTTAGCCGTATACATAATCATCAATAAAAGGCCAACTTGATTTCTTTCCATCTCCTTTTTAATAAAAGTTTAAATTCTTCTCTAAAAGTATATCCACACAATAATCACAAGACTGACAAAAGTAGGTAGATACCCAAGCAAACAAAGTCGAGTTAAGGAGAAATATTTCATGGTCAGGTGGGTGCAGATTTGAGCACTGGATAATTTACCACACCTTGATTTATATGAATTTTAACCATGAAGCATTTTAGTCTTCAGTATGACATTGACCTACTGAGGATCTTACCTTTGTGTTTGCACAGGTATAACTATTTTCAGCAGGGATATAGTACATCTATGCATTTAGGACTTTTTTTTTTTCTCAGAAGGAAAAGTAGCATCCCAATAATTTATTTTTAGAGTTCTATGGTGTTTAATAGCAAAAGAAAGAGCAAAAATTTACTTTTTTAACAAAAGCAAGAAGATAAGACTGGAATGAAGGGTAAATTGAAAAACAATCCCCAAAACTGTACTGTGGCTGTAGTCTACTCTCATAATAAACCCAGCTATAAGTGGTTGTGTTTGCATTTTTAATTTACATTAGCAAATTAGGATTCTACTCACATTCAAGATAAATCCCCTGTAAACTGAAATTAACAAGTGAGACTACGGAACTGCAGCATTCTAAGATGACTACCTGAGAGAAAAAAGATTAAAATTCACTTAAATTCGGTTAGATTTCATATTTTATTGGGGAAAAAAAAATTTTAAAAAAAAAAAAAAAACCACTAGTAAGTTCTCTAATCCTGGACAAAGTGAGAGCCTGAATCAGGTTGACAATGTTCTCACAAGTCTGAGGGTTGTTTTTTTTGGTTCAGGACTTTTAAATAACAGAGTAATAATGTGTAGAAATTAAAGTGATATTTTGATCTTGCAAAAAAAATTATCACAAGCATAGTCAGTGATAAGCTCTACTGCCCCAAAATAAAAAATCCCTGGAGATATGACTGTGACTTTGTTTTCTGTAATATTCTTTTATGTTAATCATGTTGTTCTCTCATGTTCCAATCCTTTTTCCTATTCAGGGACTTCTTTTTGGCTTTGATGAGGTTTTACATTTGTCCTTGTGAAGAATGTGAATTTTATAACTAAAAGGCATGAAAAATTAATTAAAAAAATTTCCTTCCTTGTTCCCAAGACATTGATAGTGCAGAACATGAAAGAAACGGTGCCCAAGATAGGAATAGGAAATAAACAGGGAAGATTATAGTCAACAGTACCAAAATTTAGCAAAAAATATTCCTACACCAAACTAAAAATAAGTGTTTGAGTAACAAATGTTTGTCAGGAGACACAAATCATAATGGATAAAAATGAAAAAACTTTCTCTCATAGAAGCTGAATAAAGAAATGAGTCATGTCATTATAGTCACGTTATATATCATTTCAGCATAAAATACAATTTGAAATACAGAAGTCTGAAAAAAATTACCAGGATAACTTTTTTCCTAGTGTTCTGAATAAGATATTGATAAGTGTAAGATCTGGGTGACAGAACTGAAAAAAATAATTTATTTTATCATTAAATGTCACCTTCTGGATGTTACATTTGCCACGCCTCTAATTTAGATCGCAGAAATCCATCAATAACAGCACAAATATAGGCAAGTGGGTTTAAAGTGGCTTTGAATTAGTTTTATTAACAGGTCACATAATACTTTAGCTTTAGTTTCATGGTTGGAGACTCAAGGTGGTAAAGGTTGGTACAGAAAAAAATTAGGGATCTTAGTTTTGAATATTTCTGTTCTGCTACTGAACCACAGGTTTGTTTTGAAGGTTTTTCTTAACAACTGTTTTCTTTGCTCTGCTCAGTTCACAAGCTGTCCTGAGACTTTGCCAATCATTGTTTGATGATACTTTGGTTGCCCAGTCAGGTGTATTATTTAAATGTAAATAATCAATAAAAGAGAAGGCAAAGTAGAGTAACTTCTGCATTAGGTACTTGGAAACAGTTATAACTGTGAGTACTGTATTCTGGTTTAAAAGAGTGCATTTCCCATTTTTAAAAAAGCATTAATCCCTATATTTTTATGTCAAAGTTCAGTAGAGTCTACAGAGCCTACAGAGTTTTTTTTAATGAAACTAAGGTGTTCAGCTGAAAATATAGGTGTTTCTATGATGTTCAGTTCTCTACAATATGTCTAAAAAACATGATTGCCATCAGCTTACCTATAGCTTTATTTCAGAAATCCTTCTAAAGAGCACAAAAAATCTGATAAAATTATGCAGTTTTGAAGCTCTGTAAAGATGAAGTATGGCAAACTAAATAACTCATCTGCATTTGGGAGAATAAACACCAGAAGGAGCCCTCAAGGAGAGGTGTGTCTTACAGGATTTTAAACAAATATCAAGGTAGTTAACTTACATGAGGAATACAATGTCATTTGAATTCAGTAATTTCTTAAAAGGAATAAAATTATATTCATTTATTTCAAACAATTACCAAGATTGCATAAGTTGCTATGTTATTGTCAAGCACCCCTCCAGTCCCAAGCATGAATTACAGAAGAGAATTTCTGACGTGTTTCAAGTGCTTTTGAACCACAACTTGTCCTGCATAGGGAATTCATGCTTCTTAAGTTTTCTGGGCAGAATTAAGGTTATGCATACAGACCCTTCACCATTTGTTATCCCTTCGTATGCTAGCTATATCCTCAAATCACTTCTAGTGCTAACTAGATTACTTAAAAAATCAGATTTTTAGTAATCAGATCTATTTTCTAGGAACCCTCTTACCCCATCACTGCAAGATGGTGATATGTAGAAACCTAAGTCGTGCAAGATGGTGATGTGTAGAAAAAAGATTTTCATGGTTCAGTCTCTATGTGTTTCTCATATTAGGTCTTGGTTCACACTCTCAACCAGTTCTGTCTGCAGCCACATGCCCAGGGCTAGATGTCTTCTGGTCCAACCTGCTCATCACAGTCAGACCCATAACAAGACAGTTTCATCAGCCAACAGGAGGTGGAACCATTACTTCTGTGACATTACTTAAACCTATAGACAATCTTTGTAAAGGTATTTAAAAATTCAGATACACCTCCAATGTTATTTTTCAAACATATTGGCACTCAACTCATTTGGGGAGTCAGCTGCCTTTGCATTTACGATTAATCTTGCTTGAAAACACCTTGAGAATTTTTCCCATCTGATTTCTTTGATCTTCCAACAACTATCTGTGACAGTGTGCTGGATTTTCATTCAGGATATCTGCAGGATCATCATTCCACTCCTGAATGGTTAATTGAAGATCTAGACTATAAGCTTTGTAAGGGACAATACTTTACTAGTTATTCTTTTATAAGTGCCACAAATACATTGATACTTTCAGTTAAAAGGAAATTTGGAATTCACAGCCAGTTTCCACTGAGAAGTTTCCTGTGGATACTATTTAATTTCACTTTTTGAAAGCAATTCATGAATACAGTATGGAACAGAACTAGAATCTACACATTCGCTTATGCCCAACAACCTGCGCTTTGGCATATGATACATGAAACATGAATTCCTACATGAACTCTTACTAACAAAACAGAGACTAAGGAAATAAACAACTAGAAAAAAAGGATAACTCTCATTTCTCAACTGAAAACAGCTGCTTCAGGTTGTTTGAAAAATGAGAATTCAATTTGTAGCAACAAAACTGAGACCACTTGAAGATGTTCAGGGAGAGAGAAAAATCCTCAAATACAGATATAACAAGCCTCCCAGGCTTGGCGAGACATTCATGCAGCTGGCTCCCGTCTTGTGCTCCTCCTTGAGCAGAGCTGTATCCCACTTCTGCGCAGCACAGTGTCACAGCTGCTCTCTTGCTCCACACCAGATGTGGCCTTGGGTATCTGGGCCTCACAGGGCAGGACTGACACTGTCTGGGCAGGAGCCCTTTTCCAAGGAGCCCAGCTGTGTGTCCTGCTTCACAGCCCCTTGCGATAACATAGCTTGTCTGAAGCCCCCCATGCAGGTCATCCCCCCATAGCATGAGCCATTCCTGGGTCTCACATGTCTCCAGAGGAGAGGTCTACACAACTGGAAAATGACTGCTAAAAGATTTCATGCAGTCCAGGGATGAAGGCATTATCTAGGATATGGGAGATGCACGTTACTGGCCCTGAACACCCCTTTTCAGCCATACTAAACTCTGTCTCCTGCATCCTCTGTAAGCATGCAGCACCTCAACTGCAGCCCTTCTGGGGGTTTTATTTGTTTTCACTAAAAATTACACCCTTTCCTAGAAAAGATTTATCAGAGCAAATACATTTACAAAGAATTTCAGTTTTGACAAAACAATACTTTCTACTGATAAGTACAGCTCTCATAGATGTCTCCTAGTGCATCAGTGTATGCTAATTACTGGGGTGTGGTGAGCTTTGCTCACTGTTTACAAAAATGAAAGCATAGGCATGAACTCTTTCTGTCAGCTGTCATAATTAGCAATAAGCTAGTGTTCACTGAAGAAAGTTGCTGGCACATTGTCAGCCAGAAAATTGAAAATCAGAAAGAGAACATCTAACAGACTTGAAAAACAAGTGTAGCATTTAAGCATGCTTAATGCAAGACTTGATTTCACTGCATACAGCTGATCCATGTGGAGTAGAAACAAACATAAATGGGTATCTGTTACGAAAGAAGGAAGAGAATAGATTAGCTAACAAGAGGAAAAGTGGCATGGGAATTTGCAGGAAGCTCTAAAGCATCCAGTTCATCTTGTTTACTAAATTGGAAATTTCTGGATATAGCTCACAGTAGATACCCCTCCTTATATGCCCATTTTTGCATATCTACTGAGGGAATTCACCTTAGACTTGTTACACAAGTGTTTCTATCTCCTCTGAGGACAATAAAGGATGCTGAAAAGACATAATCAAAAAGCCACAAAAGCTTGTAGGATTCACCAAGCCAAATTGAACTGTTGCTCTAGCAGGATCAGTGTACTTCTACCACAGAGGCAGTGACAAATGACTTGGCAGAGGGCAAACATGTCTGCACCCAGATTGAATGGAACAACTACATATCAAACTCACACTTAACCTCCTAATTTCTCATTAACCTCCTAATTTCTCATTGACTTTTAAAACCATGGATAAATATTTTGGAGCATGACATCGTATGCTTTTCTAGCATATGTAACTACAGCAACAATATGTTACTGAGAAAAACAGCTATAAAGAGCTTTCACACTGAGAGTATGGAACGTGTTAGGAATACATGCAAGGTTTACAAATAACAAGCCAGATGAAAGCAGTCTAAGACCATTTCAGCGACTCTCCTTTGATTACTGGCAGGGCTGTAACAAGGAACTGGACAAGACATGCCTGACCTGAGATGAGGGAGAAGGGGTGCCAGATGAATACAAAAGGGTGAGGTCAAGAAATGGAGAGAATCTTCCATCTCAGACACAATACAAGATCTTGTAGGAAGATCTGGAAGGATCTTGACTGGGATAAGGGGGCCAAAAGTACAACTCCAAAAAGTGCCTACCAACTGGTTGATTGTCTTCCCCATGATGGATGAAGATTGTTTCTGAAAAATTCCCCATCACCACACTTAAGACTCCAGGACCTGTGTCAAACACAATGTTCATGTTTAAATATCTGTTTCCAAAGTCCTTTCTTATCTTGAGAGGAAAATGGCCCAGAAGCCATATCATTACATATTACCAGTCAGAGGTTATAAACACACCACTGCTTAGATGGGCTATTTCAAATAGGCACCTTGCCTATAACACCTTCAGGTTGTCTCATCCTCTCTAGTTAGCTCTTTCTAGGCAGAAGCTTACTACGAATACTTTCTTCTGGACTGTCTCATTCAGCTTTTCATGGAGTTACACTGTTCAAATAATTTTATGTTCATACGTAATGTGCAAATACTTAAACTTCCTTTGAGGTATTCTCAGCATGGGAGCAATGTAATGAGTCTAGGAAATTAATAGTGTTTTCACAATGAAAACAAATCTCTCAAAACCTTAGCAGTTTGGTAAGTATTAGTATCAGAAAAAGGAACCGGCACAGGAACAACATTCTCCATGTGTGTTTCACCTGGGCTTGGCAAAATGCATTTTCAGAGCTTAGTCAAATATGATGGCAAATTCAAAAAATATTTCAAAAGAATTTTCATGTAGGTGAAAGGCAGTTGCAAAGGGCATTTATTCTTTTTCATGTTCGCCGTCAGGGAGAACACAGGACATAAAAGTAGGCTCTGGGAGAGCGGGATTTGTTCAGTCTTACAGAGTGAAGGATCAGGACTGAATGTATTGCTGTCTTCGACTGACTAATGGCAGACTAAAAACAGTGCAGTCAGGCTCATCCTGGAGGCAAGTGGTGAAGAGGTAATGGACACAGTCTAGAACATGGGAAATTCCAGTAAGGTACAAGAAAAAAATAATTCAGCAAGAGGTTGGTCAAAAACTGGAAAATGTTTCCAAGAGAGGTTGTGGGATTTCCATCCTCACAGATATCCAAAACTACAATGGACATGGCCCCCACATAGTTGTCTCTGCTTTAAGCAGTGTTGAGATTAGTTGCCTCTAGATGTCCCTTCCAACTTGAATTATTCTGAGATTCTATTACAACAAATTAATGAGCTGTTAAACAAACAGCAAGACAGTCGGTTGGACATGTAAATACAATTTTCCAACATCAAAAGAGTGAAACTGAAAACACTTGCCTACAGAGTAAGAATGGCCCTAGAGGTCCTCCAAGAACAGTGTAGGGCAACATGTCAAATAAGTTTCATTGACCCCATTTTGGAATGGAATACTGGGAGTTCTACTTCTATTCAGTTTTTAGAAAATTTGACATAATGACTTAAGTAAAAAGCTTCAATGCCCTTTTTTAACACTTTGTTATAAAGGAGAAAGAAAGATATTAACATACTTCAGACATTTAAAGATTAAAAAACCACAGGTAAATCAGATTTGTCAACCTGTCAAGCTCCAGCTTTGAAACATGGTGTTAGAGAAAGGTAATAAAGCAAAATATTTCTTAGATTAAACAGAAAATGCTGTCAGAATAAGTCATTAGAGGACATACATAGATAAGCATAAGGCTGGCAGTGGAGAAATTTCTGATATAACCCATTTTCCACAATAAGAAGAACAGACCTGAAATTGCATCTAGTCTTTCAAAGCTCTAACTTTGGGACTAACCAGAATCATATACCTTTAATAAGAAATCTTCAAGTTACGTGGCATGGAGACACATTATCAAAGGTATTATCTTACTTTTGGGACAAAATTTATTATGCAAGCAGCATATAAAGAGTTTTTCACAATTGTTTGCATAAGTAAATATAACTATGACACTGCTGTTTCCAGTAGACACGTGGTCTGTTAGCATCTCATCTCCCACTTCATCACCAAGGGTATAAAAGTCTAAAAGAAGATACAAAAATGTTTATAGACAGTCAGAGATAGGGACAAATGTCAGGTAAAAAAAAAAAAATTATGTAGTGATTGGATGCTAATAGGTGTTCAAATATGTTTCAGGAGTAGGAAGAAATGCTTATGAATATGTGAGTAAGGAAGGGATTTCAAAACTAAAATTTGTGTTAATGCTTATTGTAATTATAAACAGAAAGATAATTTTTGAAACTACAAACTACAATCATAAGGCAAAAAGATATACTTAAGTGTCATCTTTTATAATATTGCAAAAATGTCTTGATCACCATTAATTAAATTGGTACCTTTTAAGAATTTGTATTGCTTTATTTTATTTACATATACTAGCACCATCATACTGTATGTCTCTACCATATGTCACATTTTTATTTTGGTATTAAGAGTGAAAAATTCCCTGCCTGCAACAACCACAGATTCAAGACTCCAGAAAAAGAAGGTATCAGAGAAGGGTTGAGGGTGGAAGAGACCTCTGTAGATCATCTGGTCCAAGCCTGCTGTTCAAACGGGGCCACCCAGAGCAGGGTGTCTGGACCAAATCTGACAGCTCTTGAATATCTCCAAGGGTGAAGACTCCACAGCCTCTCTTGGTAACCTGTGCCAGTGCTCAGTCAGTCTCACAGTGAACATGTATTTGCTGATGTTGAGAGGATACCTCCTGTGTTTCAGTTTGTCTCTAGTCCTGGAACTGGGTATCACAAAAAAGAGCCTGGCTCTTTTCACCCTCCCTTCAGGTATTTATAAATACATTGATAAGATCCCCCTGAACCTTCTCTTTGCCAGGCTGAACAGTCCCAGCTTTCTCAGCTTTCCTCATAGAAAAGGTGTTCCAGCCCCTTAATCACCTCTGTGGCTTTTCATTGGACTCTCTCCAGTTTGTCCACGTCTCTCTTGTACTGCGGAGGCCAGAACTGAATGCAGCACTCCCGGTGTGTCTCACCAATGCTGAGAAGAGGTGAAGGATCATTTCATTCAACCTGCTGGCAACATTTCCCCTAACACAGCCCAGGATGCCATTAGAGTATTGTTAATAGACTCCTCTTACTCAGCAGTACCATGATGTCTTCCTCATCGTTCAAACCCATCACCTTCTCCATTCAAATTATTGTCCTAGCTTTAGAAGTAAGTGCTGTGAACACACTGTAGACACTACAGAGAACGCAAATAAAGCTTAGTATTTTATCATTTGCATTGCCTTGCTCTTTCCAAGAGCCACCAATTTTAAAATTTAAGCTATTTACCTACATTTTGCCAGGGAGATACTAACATATCCACTCCCACATGGCAGAAGAAGAAAGCTGTTCAGGATGCTAGTTAGCTCCTTGAGCAACTTTTCACTCCCAAGCCATTTTCTCCCTGCTCCAAGAACATCTGCCCCCTACCAGTCTCCTAAGGGCCTGTGGATCAGAGTGCCAGGCCACCAGCAATACACTATTTTTCCCCAGAAGAGAATTAAAAATTACTCTGTTTTCCTGTCCTCTTTTTTCCTCCCCTCCATCCATCTTAATACTTTTCTGAAACGAATTCCATATTCAGATCAGTTGTATTAATAAACAAGGCAGCTTTCCCCATCTACTAACTCCTTCCATGCGAAGCAGCAAATTTCTGTTTATTTCCTCCATTTATTGAAGTGATGATTCATTTTATACTTCAGAGGGTTCCTGTAATGCTGAAGCACCCAGGATGTCTGAAATTTTCATATCAAACCAAGCACAAGACAGTTTACAAATTCATAAAAGGATGTTAATACCATAGTAATCCACAAATATGTTTCTCACTGACAGATTTTGACCCACATTTGGTTTTGCTGGGGGAAGAAAACACATTCCACAACACTTGTCTCTAGAAGACCTCTTTCCCCAAGCAATCACTTTAAAGATATGACTCTCTACGTCCTGTCTGAGTTTATTCCAAGACTTTAAGAGAAAAAGAAGTAGGTAGTGGAGCTTTAATAAAACAAACTTTGTGGTTGATTCTGAAAATATATGTTTAGCAAATGGTAGACAGACAGCAACAGAACAGATTTATGAATGCTGTGTCCCACCCTAATCTTTCCTACAGCTTCTTCTAGCATAGCATATGCTCCATGTAATGCCATAGTTGGCAAACAGCTAGGTGTCATAGAATCATAGAATCATAATCCCATCAATATCAGTGCTTTGATCCCATTGTCCCATCAATATCAGTGCTTTGTCTGCCCCTGGAAGGAGCTATAATATCTTAAAAGGCAGCACTTCTTAATCTCTCATTCCAGAAATTAGAGAACAAATTTGTGGAAAAAAAAATATTTTCTTTCATGGTATTTCTGCAAAAATATTGTCACTTACCACTTGTTTTGGTAGGAAACCAGATAAAAGTTGAAAAGAGTAAGGCAATATCCAAGAAATGTCTTCTAAGTGTGAAGTTTTTGAAATAGAGTGGTGTCACTATTTTTTTAGCTTATGGGCTGTTTTTCAGTTTAGCTGACTGAATTACTGACAGTGCATGTTGGGACAGCAAAGTCTTTCCCATGCATGTTTACATGTTGTTTGTACCTTACCATGAGGTTCCACAAAGTTTGTTAGATTGACATAAAATAGAATGAAGTAAAATAAAGTATAAGTTCCTGGGGTGTGTAATGTTCAACTATTTATGACTAGAGCCAATACTGACTGATTGGACCAGATTAAAGTGTGATCTCTATTACTTCATTACACTTCTCTAGCAAACAAAAAGAAATCTTAATTCTAGCAATTATATAAGCTCAGCAGCAGTTTTATAGCATCTATGAACAATATGGGGGCAAAGGACAAGGAAAGGTGGATTAATGTATCACAATTAAAGCAAAAGCCTGCACTAAAGACTTGATGGTTGTTAGATGCAAATGGTATTATTCCATTTTCTTACCTGAGAATGACAGTATCCCCATACCTGAGGTACTCCTAGCTGTATCATCTTGTTAATCAGCAATACCCAACACTGAAACTTATCCTCACTGGAATGGAGCATAGGAATCAAAGTTTTTTGAGTAGGAAGATGTACAAACGAGCTACAAGGCTGGAAGATGCCACTCCAGCAATACCTCTGTAGGTGCCTCAGGCATTGAATGGCCTTAGCAAGAGCCAGTTAGTCTGTAAAACACGAGGTCCTCAAAGTACCCTCTGAGGGACTAAATATCTTCTGGAAACAACTTTTGCTGCTTGGACAGGAGCTACTCTGTGAACCAAAGACCTGCTTCAAAGCTGCAAGTGCTGCCAGTGACTCCTCCCTGTGAGCCCTTTTCATGCCCTTTTAGCCAACCAATGTATCCTCCAGTCCTGTCTCCTGCCTGGTTCCTTGTAGTTGGTCAAACCAATCTCTTCCCCTTGCCATGAGCCACTGTTTGCCCTTTGGGAATGTCTCTGCTGTAAAGAACATCAGTCTGGCTGGAAACCCTCTCTGCTCATTTTCCGCAAAACCACAGAATTTCCTACAAAGGAGCAGCCCAGTTACAAGCCTGGCAACTCACCTGCCTGAAATTCTCTGGCTTTATATTTAAACAAAAAGATCTTTTCACTTCTCTCAATAACTAAATATCTTGCTGCATTTCTTCAGCAAAAAAAAATTGTGTGTATTTTTGTAAAGTACCTTGGGATTCCTCCAAATGAGAAGGGCTATAAAAAGATACCATTTTTTTATTTTAATATATTTGTAAGCTCTGTGATGCTTGATGAGACCAAAATGCTTCCTACAGAAAAACATGATGCTTGTCCTGATTATTATCCGATTTTTTTTTAAGTCATATAAATGAAAAATATTCCTTTATAAGATATTTCTATCTTTTCCTATGCTGGTTAAGAAATGAATAAAAATGCTATATGTACAGTGCTTTTGTGAGGGAATCTAATCTGACACGTTGTATATGTGAAACCAGTTAATAATACTTGAATAATACTTGATTCAAAATCTGTGTGCTCCTGGCTGGAACTTGTGTGAAGAGTTAAGCTTGTAAGTCCATAAAAAGATCTCTCTATTAGTCATCTGATGTTAAAAGGGTTTTAGTCGCAGCTGTGATATTGATGGGGTTATCATTAGGTCTGTGTGACTTTAATTGCATTTTATTTTCTGTTTAAAATTCATTTATAAGAGTAAAATCAGAAATGTGGTTTCTGTCACCCACAGAACAATTACTTTTAGTAAGGGTCTGCTTCTCTTCAAAGAATAGGCAGAATTTAATAGAATTTTCTATGCCATCAGCATACTTTCTATATGTTTCCCAGCTGGCATTTAACACTACAGATACCTATAGGCATATACATGTTTCTGAAGTTCTCCCCATGTCCAAATTTTGCTTTGTATATGCCAGCCATGTGCCTAACCCAAGCAACTCCTTGCCTAGTTAATGCTTTTGCCCAACAGTTGCGTCATGGAAGCCTCTCCCACATGCCTATTGGGGTTCAACATGAAGCGGCCCAATGATGTACATGGAAATGTCTCCGTGTTGCCGGTGATTTGTTAAAAGCAGAAGTTGGAGAGAGTTTTATGCAGTGGAAAACAAAAGCTCTTCCACTGTATAATACCAAATAAATCCTGTTGGCCATGACTTCTGGGATAAGAAGGGCTTCTGTTCTCCCCCTGATCCCAGAGGCAGTATATGCATTTTTTTTCATTAAATAAATGAAATGTCTCAAATATCTCATTTTATCAAGGAAAATATTTCAATTATTTTTGTAAGATTTTATGTGATCCATTTGTTATTTCTATTATTGTTATTATTGTTATTATTATTACTACTACTCACTTTTATGGCCATCAAATTAAGGAATCAATTTGTGTGTACATCTTGGTTATGACGCAATCAACAACAAAACATTTTTTAAATGCACAGGCACAAACTCAATTAAGAACGATCTACATCATCATATGTTGCTGCTATCTACAGGGTGCAGCAACATGGCTAAGTTTCACTTTGCCCTCCAAGCCAAGAAACAGCTGTCAGGGAGCACTGTAAGTGAATCCTTACATGTGGGGCAGAGCTCTAACCCCTGCCATAGTTCACACAGAGCCAAAGCATTATGTTCTTAATGTGACTCTCATAGCTGGAGGGTCTCACTAAGTTTTGGGGATCTATAGGAGATACTAAGATGAAAAAAGGGAAGGGAAGGGAAGGCAAATACCTTTATGCCTATGTATAAAATTTCTAAATCACTTTTTTTCAGCCAAGAAAAGATAGGAGGTGGAGCAGGATGGTGAAGAGAAGGGCACAATAGGTTAAGTGAGCCTAATCCATGTGGAGGAGCTGTGTTGCCTGTGGCAACACCAGCAGCACCTCCTTCCTCAACTGGTGTCATGACTTATTGCTGAGCATCTATTATCTCATGCTTCTCCCCATCCTGCCCCAGACTCTTCTTGTGCTGTGACACGAACCAGGGATAAGAAACATCACCAGACTGAGGAGGTAAAATGTGCTCTGAGAGTACAAAATACCAGCTTACCTACTAGAGAGGCTAGTATATTAATGCTATCTTTGAGCTGAATAAAGGCATTTTTAAATAAGGACATTTTTGACCATATAAAATTCTTCTAGAAGAAAAGGCAGACAGAGGGGAGGTATGTATGCCTAAAATGTGTCCTGTTATTTCCTTGGCTAATTAACAATGACTTCACCAATTGCATTACAATTTCACAGTACAAGAGTATTTTCACAGATCAGTCAAACAGTTCAATAGATGCAAAACTTCAGTGCTGTGTTTCATATTTTTAGAAATGGAAAATAAATACATTTAATAGGTTTTTTGACTTTGTAAGCAATAACTAAAGAACAACCTTCAGTCCCAGGTCTATCATCAGACTGCCTACATGATTGCTTCCTGGTGTCTCTTTTTGAAAACTTTCTTGTACAGCCAAATATTTTTTAAATGGTCATGGCTTTTTGGAGATACACAGCTAAGTATTTGTTTTGACAGGAGGCAGTGTTGAACAAAACTCGTCAGCAGTAATAAGTAGTCTTCTTCCAAGACATGATGGCCTCTACCAAGAAATTCTGCAGTATTTTATAGAAATTTCCAAACACCCTTTTTACCTTGCACCTTTTTCCCACCATACAAAATCTCACACTTTACTTTTGTACTTTAGTACCCATATTTTCTGCTTTATCTCCATACACCAAGGCCCTCTAAATTGTTTGTGTTTTCAACATTTTTAGAAGACATTTCAGCCAATTTGACAAGAGACATGTTGCTTTTTTGCTGAAGTGATAGGAAGAAATACAAACTTCCGTCTTTCACAAAATACACACAATCCTTTCAGATTTGTTTTGAAAAGCAATTATTTTTCAAATATAATTCTCTTCAATTGTGAGTTTGTTTGAAATCGAAATATTTTTATTTTTCTTTGGCTGTGACATAAGAGAAAATGCAAATTAAACACCTCATTTCAGAACATAATATAAAATCCTTCTTCTATTAATATCTTCTAAAGTGAGACATCAATAGCTGTTTGGAATGCCATCCTATCTCTACCATTAGTCCTTAAAACCACCTTGAAATTTTTCCTTTGGTAATAATTCCCCTCTCTTTCTTGTTGCAGATTAGAAATGACCTCAGAATGGCAAACGTACTATTGTACTGAAATGTTAGCTCAGCCGTGGACAAAATATTTCATCCAGTCCTACTGGGTGCTGATGACCATTAACAGCTTTTCCAAAATGCATACACTTCAAAACTTAAAATTCCAGGACCAGTCTTCTGGGGGAAAAAAAGGCATTTTTTAGCACATGACTATTTTGAGACAAAAGTATTCTATTAATAATGTTTGCCTCAGGATGTATACAGAGACCCAGCACTCAAACTCAACTAACAGCTGGTTTGTGAGGAGGATTTGCACACAGAAGTTGCCCAGGAGCTCCATCTCTGTGCATACTGCCAACCTATATAAATCAAAGGGATGCCACTTTCACCTAATGTTTTTATGTTTCCCTGGGACTTCGGTTCCACAGTGGTGATGGTACCAATAACACTATTTTTGCCCAGAGCTACTGACTTATGCTTTATAATAGCTTTCTGAAACTGTGAGATCAGGGTTCTGTACCTTCCCATTACCAAGTTCCCAGAGACTCTGACTTCAACAGACAGATGAGCAGGTGACTGTGTTGTAATGAATGAAGAAACACATTCAACTAAATATTTATAACAAACATTAGGAAAAATATTATATTTGAAGTTACAGAGAAGAATCCACAAACCCTTAAGAACTCTTAACCTTTATGCTTTGTGAAATCTGAATTTACCACCAGTCTATATTTCTATGTCAGACCAAGAATAAATCAATTTTTAATTCTGGAGACCAGTGGAGTATTTCCATTCTGAGGAAAAACAGCTGATAAAGTCAGTTGTTACTTTGATGTAACTCATGTAAAATAGACACGTTTTTTCATCGGGGGAAAAAAAAAAAGATATTTTGTATGCCTACACATGGATACACACACACTCACATACGGTATTTCTTATATCACCTAGCTTTTATACTCTTTTCCTAAGCATCTGCTGTCACTGTCAATACAGTTTTCCCATACCACATACCCACAACTCCACTGCCAAGTTTTCACACCAGTAAATCACTAATAAACAATAATACCCCCAGGAGGCTACAGGTTTTGTCGCAACTTTGCAGTGGAGTACAAAGCAGCAGATATCTCTGAAAATTCTTTCAGCAGAGAAATAGCAATCTAGATCCCTACAGCCATCAGTCGGCTCCAGGACTTACGGAGGGGATGGGTATTGCCCTTCTGAAGTTCTCTCAGGCTGTTTGAGATGCTGCCATTGGTACAGCAGCTCTGGGAGATGGATCAGAGAGCTTGTGTTTGCTGCCAAGTTGTAATCAGCATTGGAGGGAAAGCACACTGACCAGGCTGGTTAATTCCATGCGTGGAAAATCCGGATGTGACCTGATGCTGGCCAGTCCTTGCACACAGCTTGTGACAGGTAAGTGGGCACAGGCCAGGACTTACCCACGACAAGGCTGATGTAGCTGTGGAAGCTGGTGACCACCCAGCGCAGCAGCGCTGCTCGTGGCCGCAGATCGAGCTCCTGCAGTGGGTCACATTCCTCTGGCGAGCAGCTCTCAAGTGTTTGCACGTCACCTTCCTTGCATGAGCCAAACAGTTGGGTGATTTCTGGACATCAAAATGCTTTTCATTAAGTGACCAAAATCTGCAGTCGGAGATCACTAATACCTTGCACATTACTGCTTTGTGCAACAGTCGCTCCCGAGTCACACACAGTCCATCAGGCAGCTGCTCAGACATCTGAAGAGGGAGGTAAAGCTTGTTGTTCTCTGAACAGTTACAAAACAGCATTGCCACCACAGTTAATCATTTATGAAGAAATTTACCTTTATGCCTCTGAATTACCAAAACACCTGCATATTGTCTCAGCATTCTACACTTCCATTCAGAAGAAGAGAATATTTTCTTCCATGCTAGCAAAGCAAAGGAAGTCAGACACCAAATGTTAACATGAGCAGAAGACTCTAAAACTGGTGCTAAATCTTAGCTTTCTAATTGTCAATTGCCTCGCAGTCCAGATCTACCCAGAAACATGCTTAAAGCCATCAAATTCCCGTTTAGGAGGAAGAGAGGGAAAGGTGCCTAGAATTTCTAATTAGGGCTGAAAAAGTGATAAATCATACAGACAAAAAATCTTTTACATCCTTGATGTAGTCCTATCTAACTACATGCTTTCTGAGAAAGTTTCAGCCTTTAGAAATTTACTTGCAATCACAATAAAAAAGCTTCACCTCTTCAGATATTTTCATCAAATATGTTATTATGTCATGCTGAGCAACATACCCCGCTGTTTGCACATGGTATGAATGCAGCAGGAGGGAGGAAACTGTTTATTTTCCCATTTCCATTATATTTGGTCACATAAGTAATTTGTGACAAATAGTGTATCAATTTTGAAGATGTGGACAAAACATGTGCCTTTTGAAAACAGTATTATTTTGTCAATTATCCCATGTCACACATACAAAGCATTGTTGCAGATACTGAAGGGGAACACATGGGTTTCACCTGTTTTATTTTTCACAATTACATAATTTCACACATAACAGAGTATTGGCATCATGGTAGGAAGGTTTTTAAAAGTTGTATATAGATCAAAATGTAGCACAGAATATAAACACATAAGGAAAATATTATTAGCTGTTAAAATTAGCTGGTTGGTCAAACATTGCTGTGTTTCCTTATTCCCCAGGATCTACTTTATTGAAATGTCCATCTTTTCTTGTTTTATCTTCCCACAATAACACTCGTTGACTATCCAGCAGATGCAGAATGCCTTGACACATACACCAAAGTACATCATCAGGTATTCCTTTCCAGGGCAATTGCTCTCATTTTAGAGTCTATTTCAAAACTGTGGTTCCTCAGTACTTAGAAAAAGCTGTTTCTTATTACTAGTTTTCCTTCCCATCAGACACTGTAGTTCCGCCTAGAATTCCTGCATACCCTTCCCAGAGCAACATCTACTAAAACTCCACACTGTGCTGAGCAGAGGCTCAGAACAAAGCTGTCCATCAACTTCCCTTGTGTTAATACCTGTTATGTGCCCTAGATATCTGGAATTTGTGTTATACTCCTGGCAAGGTTAGTGCTGGTTTGATGCCTAAAACGGTCATTGAAATCTTGAATGTTTTCATCCTCCTAACCTTCTGATTCAAATACATAAATAATTCTTTTGGATCATGACTAAGACATGGTCTTTAATTTCATGTACTAGTGATACATTCTGTATGTAAAAGAGTACTTTTATTATGAGCTTTCACCATGTTTTCAATTTCAAATGCTGTATCTTCATTCTTCTGTTGTGGTGACAGATCAGCTTCATCCTCTCTCAATGTCCATTTGGATCTGTGTGTGGTGTGGCCCACCCAGCTCCCTTCCTTATTAACCTGAAGATAGCTAATGGAAACCCAAGCTGAACCTGAAAAGCAGTTTTGGACATTGGGCAACACCTCAGAGGCTGCTTCTTCATCTGCAGTAAAATACCATGACTTCACTGACATCTGTATTTCTTAAGTGTAAGATTTTTTTAAAAAACTAATGAACCCTGTCTTACCTTGAATTTATTACCAGAGCCTATCTTTAAAATAAAGTGCTATATGAACGTTTGGAGGAGATGTTTAAAGGCACAAATGAGATATCTAAGTCTTCCTAGAAACTGTTTACACTGTTCCATGCATTTTGAAATCAGTTGCTTTGTCCCTTGAGACACAAATTCCTTTTGAATGTCACAGTTGAGAAGTTGAGAGTGCTACTCTGGCCTGAAAAAAATTAGTTGAGCCTCATTGCTTTAGGTAGGCAATATAGAGAATTTAAATGAAAACGTCTGTTTGAAATAAATCCTTATTCATCTTTAGACTTCCTATTAAAAAATTATTATTACAGACTATGAGGAAAAAAATGAATAGTGATGTTCGTGTAACATCATTTTTCTTCTGGGACATATATTTTCCAGTGTCATATATTTTGCCTGAAACACCTTAGCTATCACATACTTGTTTTGGTTCTGTGACAGTTTGAAACACAGATCACAAGTTTTTGTCTTAGTGAGCTGGAAGTTTCAAAATCTGGCTGTTCTCACAGTATGTGAAACTTGCTCTTTTGCCCCCATCTGCTATCAGCACAGAGAAACACGGGTGTTTTATTCTCTGTCTAGTTTTCAGCGTAAGACAGTATGAGTGGTAGCTTAAGTTAGCTACTCTGCCAGATGCTCAATCAAAAATGTTTTAAATCCAATCCCAAAAAAGATAGCATCTCTCAGCATTAATCACCTCAATATGAGCAGTAACTACCTGAAAAGCTAGCTCTTTCCGTTCACACACAGTAGTAGAACATATCAATTTTTTGCATTTGAGTATTAATGCAAAATCTTCCGTTAATATTTTATGTATCCATGTAGCTAAAAACCATTATGATGAATATTTGTTTCCTCTTCGCTTGAGTGCATGCTAAATGTACTGGCAGTGAGGTGCTGAACAGTTTTCCATATGCATATGCATGTGCACCTGCATGGGAAGAAAAGTTATTTCTCATGCAGCCGAAAAACCTCACATTCTCAGCACCATAGGTGAGACACTCTGCTTTTATTTTCTTTCCAATTCTAGGCTGTCTGTCATGTTAATTAGTTATGTAAATTGTCTCTCTTTCGGTGCTTATTTCCTCTCATCAGGTTAGGAGGAAACTATGACTGTCAGTCATTAAAATTAAAAATTCTGGTATAATGTTGCCTTGGACAATAAGAAACAGTGAACTATGGAGCTGTAGCTGACGGTCAAAGGAACACATTGTGGCCACCTTGGCTTTTAGAGAGTCATGTCAATCCTAGGCAGTAGTTTTCACATCGGAACAAAGACAATCTGCATATGTAGAAGATGTTTAGCATTAAGAGAAGGACATTTGACACACAGGGATTTCACTGGGATTTTTCACTAACTTTAAAAAAGAAAAACAACGTAGCAAAAGAAACCCACTATTATTCCTTGTGTCAGAATTCCAATACACAAACATGTAGACTGAATTAAATCCCCAGGAATAGAGAGGTTTGATAAGATTTCTTGGAGGAGTGGGGTTAAACCTAGTTGTTCTTTTGCCATCTGCATTAAAAAGTACACAAAATTAACTATATGGGGTATGTAATGGAAGAGGTAGAGTACAGGAATCTTAAGGATAATTAAGTTTACAGTAAAGAGAGGTGAGGCTGAAACAGCTCTCCACTCTCCAGTTAATCTGGTACCTGAGCCTGAGGTTTCAGAGAAGATGCTTGACCTGCAAAACTTCAGTAACACTGTGGTAATGCTCTTTTGCTCTGCTCTCCACAGCTGACACAAGTGCACTGAACCAGAACACCTTTTTCCATACACAGGACTTCTAGATGAAAAAAAGCAGGGAACACAGAAAAGTGACAACCTAATATCCACACCCCCACCAACAGGTCAAATGACCATGTACCATACTTCTGCAACACCAAATTTTTGGAACTCTCCCTGAAGGGAAGAGAGGTGAGACTGGCTACCGCAGGTATGGCGGATTCCCAGGCTGTCTGCACACTTCTGTCCCATGTTGCCATCCCCCAGGAGCCATGGGGCAGCCAGACTGTCCCTTTTGCCCTGTCCCCCACTCAGCACAGCCATGGCTTCATCGCTCCACCTCTTGCTGCCTCCCAGAGACAGGTGGCTATGCAAGACCAAGCCATTTGTCTGGAGTCACACAGAGAGTGAGGTGCTTCACATGGCTTAAATATAAGATTCCAAAGTCACCAGGCATGACCCTGAGATAGTAATTGGTTTTGCCTCTTAGTCATTCCAGTCTGGGAACTGCTGAACAAACAATGGGAATTGAATCATCAGGAAGAAGATTCTGCGAGCAAAAACATATTATTTTTTGATACACTTTCCCAGCTATAAAAAAAATCTTGGCCGACTTTCCTTTGCTGTTCAATGAAGTGTGGTAAGATGCCTAATTTGAAAAGAAAACCTACAAGCCTCCCTTCTGCTGCATCCAGACTGATTTGCCTGTTAATGTTCCATGGAAAGAAATAAATCTTTAGAACACATTCTTGTATCCCTTTGCAAGCCTAATATTGCATACCACAGAAAAATTGCTAGGATCTCATCTTTTCCTCCAACTATGATAGGGAAGATGCTCTCCTTACTAAAAGCATATTCACAAAATCTTTTACAATTATAAAGCTCCTTTTTGCAAATCAAGAACATTGAGTTTTCATTACAATATGGAAGACTGCACATAATATAGAGAGCAATAACCCTGATCAAATACAGATATACATATGCAAATGGTAAAACATGAAAATGAACACACCTTGGTTGGAAATAAAATAATTCACTAAGGCCTAGTTCTTTCACATAAATAATTTCAATTGTCAGTTTTCACCTTAAACATTCTCTTTTTGTGACTGCTTAAAGGTCAGAACTTTATTTAGAAAGGTGCATGCATGTAAAAAAAAAATGGGAGAGACAGAGTGGGAAGTTAGACTCACGCAAAAGTTGTGTGAGCACCATTGATTTCCCCAAGTAAATCAGGTATCCTGAGGTCACCTATTCACTCATCATGTAGAAACAATCAGAAAGTGTTTTTTCCAGAATGGATTATCTTGAATATTTTCATTAACAAATGTAATGGCATTAGAGCAGTTATTTATCAAGTACAAAAGTCCATGGCCTGAATCTCACAGCTCTGCTCCACAGGGCACCATCACTGTAGGGTTGTGAACAACTCTGTTCAGGATTGATATGGTACTGCAAGATGAATGTAGGAGCACTGAATTTATCAACCTGATACCAAAAATATTTGACATACATGACTGTATGTATACATACATACAACAATAAAGGATGCGAAACTTACCCAGAAGGATGAATCTCTACAGCATTTCCACAGGACCTGTACTGCCTGCTACAAGAGCCAATCTCATGATTTATACTGGTGTGCATAAAGGATTTTTGCTCCAGTAGGACCAAACCAGAATTGGTTTCTGAGAAATTTGCATGCAATGAAAGCACCCACATTATACATGATTTTGTGTAAGGAACAAAGTTTTATCAGTTTTATCACAAATCTACCTTCAGCAAGCCAGAAACTGGTGTAGCTGTACCTTGGCATCTCCATCTTCACAAGATAACAGAGAAATTTGTTGAATTCATAGGACTATATCAAAGAAAATGTATCATCATCAATAAAATGGGGACTTCTTTAATCAAGTGCCATTAAAACATATATTGTATATTTAATCTTCATTTCCTTTGTATCAATCCAGTTAATTCATATGCTAATTCACTATTTTTCTATCTCTTCAAACATTTATTTTAGTCTGCTTACAAATTATCCAGAAAAACAAGTACAGCACTATTTTTAAATATGTCCGTTTTTCCCCTTTAGTGAAAATGGATTGAGATTATTTCCCCCTCGTAACGAATGTGGCACAGTATTTCATCAGTTTCGTAACAGGTATTTAAGTTTTCTAGTCTCTTCTTGAAGATACACTCTGAAAATGCGTATTATATTATTCACAATCAGTATACAGTCATCTTGAAAAATTACACATGGAAAACACAGTACACAGGTGATTTAACATGTGCTAAAAGTATACTAATCATTCTCTTTACAACCCATCAGATGCTGAAATGCTTTACCATACACAGACACAATAAAATCACATTGGTGTGTAGGCAGCTCATGCTTGAATCGGATTTCCACAGCACAGACAAATGTTACAGATATATTAGTTGAGGACAATATTGATTAAAGCTCTGGTATTGTTCCGCAGAAACCTTAACAACACTCTTCACTGTAAAAGTGTATGACAAATCAGGTTCTCATAGTTCAGAAGCAAACACTGCTGAGGCAAAACAGTATTTCCAGCAGAACTAACTCAGTGTGATGATCCAGTTTGTTTAATGTAACCTTACATATTGTAAAGAGAAAAACCAGAACTTTCCTTACCCAGGATCAGCTGGAACAACACCAAAAGTGCTGTATTAGTACTTGCTCAACTGCAGAAAACTTGGTGCCAAAACCTGGCCATCACCAAAGTCCTTTTCATTTGCACTTATTTTCAGGAGATTCTTGTTTGTTGATAATTACCTTGCTTTAGTTCAAACTATGAGGATTTCTGAAATATTCCAGAAATGTCTGTCTGGGCGAGTCTAGTTCAAACTGCAGTGGTAATCTGCGTCAGTCCGAGGTCATTGGACTCTTCTCTCTCTTGAGGACAATAAGATGACATTTCCACGACTAGTCATACAGGTTTGTTTGTCCCATCTGTTTCCCTCGTATAAGCTGGGTCTTGCACTGTGTTTCTGACCCTGCTGGTGCTCTGCCTGTCCATCCTCATCTTAAGGGGGAAGCAGAAGTCCTTGAAACATCTCTTGAAGTTTTCATCCAAAAAAGCGTAAAGGATTGGGTTGAGGCTGCTGTTGGTGTAACCCAAAGCGATACAGAAGTAATAGCTGGATATAGCAGCAGTGCTGTGGGACACATCCCCTAACGCTTCAACCAGTACAAAAATGTGAATAGGAGTCCAACAGACAACAAAAACTGCCACGACCACAAGAACCAGCCTGGTGATGCGGCGCAGGTTTCGATCTTTCTCTCGAGACCCTGAGAGAAGCCGTACGCTTTTAAGGCGCAGGATCATCAGAGTATAGCAAACAATTATAATGAGAACTGGAATAACAAATGCAAAGACAAAGACACAGATTTTCATGAAGATGTCCCACCACACATAATCTTTGTCTGGAAATTGCAAGGAGCATTCAGTGCTAGCAGTATCTAAAGAAGACAGGAGAAGAAAATTGCTTTATTATTGAGTATTGCTAGATATTCTAAACAATGTAATTAGCATAAGCTAGGAAGAGTGATTATCATATAATGTAATACTAATAAATGGAGTTATCATTAAATCACTCCAAGGAAAGCTTCAATTACCACTGAAGCTGGTTTTATGCATCTGTCTCTAGAAATTACTTCACGAGATAGGGGCTTTTTAAAATGCATAACATTGCATAACATTTGTTTCCCATGGGAGGGTCTAAAAATGAAGAGCACAAAAATAAGAATTTGTAAAGATGTTTCCATTTGAATCTCACTGAGATTTAAAGCCAGAATAAGTACCATGTTCAGTGGAGTAGAAATCTCATAATTATTATCAAACTACATGTGTTTGTGTCTGTGGACAGAGACAGATTTTTGATATCATGAATGGTGGGAGACGAACAAGCTTTTGATCGTAGGAAGATTTTGCCAATATATGATATTTGTGTAATAACCTTTTCCCACATGCCTTGTTCAGTGCAAATGGAATACACATAAGTGCTTGCATTCAGAAAAACTTACTTCCTGGCAACAGCCTCTTTTCAGCTAAACAAAAGCAAATAAAATATGTGTGTGAGCAGAGTGAAATGGAAGCTGCTGTTTTTGCAGATGTCATTGAAAATTCAGCCTTCACAGAGACTGCAGGGTCTGGGCCACTGACACCAGCCCACTCCCCTTCTGATTGCCCATGCCAGAATTCAGAGTCCAGGCTGCCACTTGATTTTATGTCCCAGAAATACTACATCTGACAGGAGGCTGCTAAGGAATAAAACATCTGAGGTTTCATTTGCTGACCTCACTGGTCACATACGCTTCTAGCATATAAACCATATGGAAAACCTGGAAACAAGATCAATGGCAAGGCAAGAGAACGAGTAAATGTCCAACTACTACTGAAACTTAAAGTCTACTAAAGACAGGCCAAGGTAACACCGGGATCTTTCACTCTGAATTGTAGCTTAGATTTTATCCTCTTGAGTACTGCATTATTCTTGAATTTTTTTTTAATTTTTGCTACTGAATCTGTCATTCCTCTACAAATTATTATGCAATGGCTTTTATTAAATCAGATCTAAGGGTGGAATGATTCAATATACTCTTGCACATCACTTTTTCATGTCTGTCTCAGCAGAATTAGTCAGAAAAAATCCATCAAGCCATATTTCCCTGCTATTGAAATGCTTCACAAAACAAGATGATATTGCAGAGAATTTGTTTTGAAAAATGAATAGGGGGGAAGTTATTATTATGGTGTCATATAGACATTTCCATGGTTAGATATCAGAAAGCAGTTACTGGGTGATATTGAATACAAAAACATTTGAATAAAAAAGTTAAAATCAAAGCTAAATATTTTGAGGGTTTATTTTAAATAATATAAAAAGTAGTGGATGATTCTGAAAGTTGAAAAGTGAAAAGACGTATCTTGCAAACCTGCTGGAGGATGCTAAGGTGACAGCACAGATATGACAACAGGATCTTGACACTCAGTCAACTTTTCTAAATTCTTAGGTTTTCACAAGTGTAGTTGCTTTTATTTGATTTTATTCTAGAAATGCTGGCAATCATCTTCAAAGAAGCTTTCACTTTGATTATTGCTGTTATTTGTAGTACATTATGGCCTAGACACAGCAATAGGATTCAGCTATAATATCTAGACTAATAAAGCTGCATCCAGATGTGCAGTTCTGGATAAAAGTGAGGTGTGATCAGGGATGACTTCTACGGACCAAATCCATCTAGTCACTGAAACTCCATCCCAGAGGAAACTGCCTCTTCAGATCTACTGACATAATTCCATATACCTATCAAAATAATTAGGTCATGCTTGCTACATTAATATCATTTGCAGTTGGCAATGGTATTTTAGAATTCCAAATTATTGAATACAAATGAATTATTGTCTTACATTTTATTACAGTATATGTAATATATATGAAAAATATGGGAAAATTTTCCATATTTGTAAAAATGGAAAATCAATCCTAAATTCTTTAATATTCATGTGTTCCACTATGTATATATAATGCTACGAATTGCATGGAACCCATTTACATTTTTTTACTTTAAAACTGGTAAACAACCAACAATGATCCTTGTCATAATGCACAATATCATGAAAATTTTCTGAAACATTGGAAAAGAATAAAATCAACTTAAGTTTTATTTTTGTCACTTGTAAAGATGCAGAACTAAGTATGGTGTCACAAACTCAGCACTTAGGTTTTCGTATTGAACTTTGCCATGCTGAAAGCCAAATATTACAAATATTTTTTTATATTTAAGGAAAAATACTACATTCTAGATGGTATTTTAGTGTAAACACATCATAAAATGTATTTGATAAACTACCATTTCACATTAATCTTGACAAAAGAAACATATTTCTGTCAGATACATTATTAATCATGTCACCCTCAGGCATCCATAGTCCTCTGTACTCAAATGGGGCCTTCATACTATTACTGGGAATACTAACAGTACCTCTAATGTTTGGTTTGTTGGTTGGTTTTTTTAAGTGAACAGTTCTTCAACAAGAAAGGCTCCATTATGGCCAGAGAGGGAACATATACAAAGATACACAATTTATTCTGTAGGGCAAATGTATACAGAAGGACACCACTGGGAGCAATCCCGTACTATGACAACAAAAGGGGCTAAATAAGCATGGGGTAGGAACTTTAAATATAATCACTTTACATTTGATGTTCAGTTGTTGTTTAAACCTGAATCCTACAGAGGTCTTGTAGTATATAAACAACAACTGTTTTGACCAACATGACACAAAGTTCCAGCTCCTTCAGGCAAAGGAAGGATCCTTGCTTTTTGCCTTCAAAATTCATCAGTTCGATCATGAGCGCACTAAACAAGATAATTGGTAGTAAATGCTCAAAAGAGACCTCAGATCAGATCAAGCAGAGCTGAGCAGTAGGGGCTAACAAGCATTTACCAATAATTTCCAACCTCATTTGGCCCAGCTGAGCTGTGTATTATGGGCCTCTGTTTCAGGAGGAAAAAAAGGCTTCCTGCCACATGGCATGGAAAAGGCATTTAATCATTGTAGGCCCCAGAGCAGCCCCTTGATCTAAATGTGACGCTTACAGTGAATGACAGGAATATTCTGCTAGTTAAACAAAACCCTTGACGAAGCCAATGTCCTGTGGTCTTCAAGATCTCACACACAGTGAGGCAAACATTCTTCCAAAATGAAGATGCCTGGACGTGAATGTTTCCTGAGCTAGACATTGCTTTATAGAGCCTGTCAAAACTTTACTGGGGAAGGGGCTGGAGGGCTGGAGCCACTCTTCAGAGGGCTGGAGCCCCTCTCCTATGGAGAAAGGCTGTGAGAATTGGGCTTGTTCAGCCTGGAGAAGAGAAGGCTCTGAGGAGACCTTATTGCAGCCTTCCAGTACCTGAAGGGGCTACCAGGAAGCTGGGGGGGACTTTTTACAAGGGCCTGTAGTGACAGGACAAGGGGGAATGGGTTTAAATTGAAAGTGGGGAGGTTTAGATTAGATATCGGGAAGAAGTTCTTCACAGAGAGGGTGGTGAGACACTGGAACAGGTTGCCCAGAGAAGCTGTGGATGCCCCATCCCTGGAAGTGTTCAAGGCCAGGCTGGATGAGGCTTTGAGCAACCTGGTCTAGTGAAAGGTGTCCCTGCCCATGGCAGGGGGGTTGGAACTAGATGATCTTTAAGATCCCTTCCAACCCTAACCATGCTCTGATTCTATGATGATGTGAGAAGAGTTACACCACTGTAGACCAGGATATTTGTTCCCCCAAAGGGCTGAAGGAAGAGTTTCCAGAGGACTCTCCTGTCAGCTACCCAGCAAAAGATCAACAGCAAGAACAAAATCTATACATCTTCAGCCAAATCAATCAGTCCTTGAGCAGCTGCCACTGAAATGTTTTGTTTGCACTGATCTATGCCAAACATAACACACAGCATTTATTGCCTCTGCCAGATAAAACAGTGTCCTTACGTAAAGTTTACCATTTCTCTTGGGAGGACTGAAGCCTTTCTAATAGAAAAGGTTGTTAATTCAGGAACTTATTAATCATTCTTCAAAGTTTATTCACATCTGAAACAAGACTATCACCAAATCAATATGCATGTCTTGTATTTTATCGAGCCTTCTATAACAGGATGGCTCCAACACAAGATGTCATTAGAGGCCTCAAGCCTTTTGAAGACAATGATGTGCTCCTGCATCACTGTCATGACTATGTATATGAAGTATATGTGTATAAGAATTCTTCTTCACTTTCCTTCTCAAGAGGATCTCAAAACATGATTAACTCCATAGCAGGGCAGTTTTGGTAATGAGTCACCAGTTATAGGGGTTAAATCCGCAGTCCTTCATGGGTTATAAATTTCAAGCAAAGCCTACAGGCAGTCTGCATACAGATCTCATTGACTTCATGTTTTTGTAGTTGTTTCCCTGCCATGGTCTGTATTCCCAGTTCCTCTGCTGGTCCTTATCCTCAGCCTTTCCAAGTCTCCATGTACATCCCCATCCCATTTTCACAGCACTTAGCTTCATTTTCTCTCTCCAGCTACTCACTTCTTTTCTTTCTTTACCACACCTTTAAGTTCCATGAAATAGCTTCTGATAATAAGCTCCCAAGTCTTAATACTAACCATAGTTTTGATACGAATACAAATGACAAGCAATCTTGTTTCTGCTCTTTGAAGTTCATGAGAACTATTCTCACAACACCTACAAAAAAGCACCTTAAGCCCGCATTTCGAGTTTCATCCTAAACTGATTTTTGATCAGGCCACTGTGATCAAATTCCTGATTATTTTCCCCTGGTGTCTGCTGCCACTGTTTGATGGTACCATTCTAGCATGGACAGTGCTTCAAAGTACATTTTTTTCTTTTAGCTGGCAAAGGCATCTTAGTTTAAATGATTTAGGATGTCATACTGTAATGTTCCTCAGTATATTTCAACCTGTCACAAATCTAGACACACTTTTTGAACCAAGGAGTGTGGATAAAGTTCTACATGCTGAGCATGCACAAATTATTAAAGAAGGAATCAATCAGATTTAGTCAATATTCCAAGCTCCATTTTATGTCATCTGAGAAACGAAGAGACTCAATTTTGAATGCTTACACTCACCTTCCCTGACTTTGGTACCTCCAAGAACTATTGCAGATATACCAACAGATGAAGACAATAGCCAGATACAGATGTTGATTATCTTCGCCTTAAGAGGTGTACGGAAGTCCAGAGCCTTCACAGGGTGACACACAGCAATGTATCGGTCAACACTCATCATGGTCAGTGTGAATATGCTGGTGAACATGTTATAATAGTCAATTGAAATAACTATTTTACACAGCACATCACCAAAAGGCCAAGAGTTCATCAGGTACTCAGTGCTTTGGAAAGGCATAGTCGTGGTAACTAGTGCATCTGCCATGGCCAGATTGAAAATGTAGATGTTGGTTGCTGTCTTCATCTTTGTGTACCTGAAAAACAAAAATGTAAAGCTTTATTATTTCAAAATGTGATTATGCACATTCAGATATGTAACAGTTTATCAGTCAGGCTTTGCCATAGTTTGGGGGTTTTTTGGGGGTTTTTTTGTTTCTAATTTTTTGACAGAAGTGCACACAAATGCAAGACCCTTGGGATAGTAGGAAACACATTTAACTCAAGTCTCTCAGCATCTGCATTAGCTGCTAGAACGATTCACCAAAGGCAAAACCAGGTATATGAATACATTTTATCTAATTAGCCGAATGCTAGTTTCAATCCTATCTTCTCAAATCCTTCTACAAGAAAGTATCATTGCTACATTTGCAAGTGAACAAAATGTTTTGTGTTTCTTTTTCTTATGGCTCACTGATAGTGAACTTTCTGGGTTTGTTTTGTGGAAAGAACAGTTATCTCATTCTACAGTAAGAATCCATGTTAAGTGTTTCATCTGCTGGAGCAGATTGCCTCTTACATGATAGTTTTTCTTCCTTTAATTCATTGCAATGATGCCAGCTTATACAAGTTCTAGAATTTTCTTTCTTTGCTCCGTCATTTCCAATTTCTCCTTCTTTCTTATCCTCAACTTTTCCCAGTACTCGTTTTTGTGACTCCTAATGTAAAAAATTACTATCGTTTAACTAGGATACCCCGGGGATGGGGGGGGATGGGGGGGAGGGGAGGGGGATGAAATTATCATAGCAATATCTTTTCTGCTTCTTTTAATTTCACTAAAATGAAATACTTCATTTGTACAGCTGGTAGGAACCTTAGCCTAAGCAGAAGAATAGGATCTGTTTTTTTGGGGGCAGCACCTTGCTTTGTTCTGCCCCAATGACAGTCTGACTCCGGGGCACTGCCTGTGTCCCAGGGTGTGGAGGACTGCTTCCAGCTCTGCTATGGACACAAAGGATGAAGGAGAGCCTGTTTACATAGTGATACACCTAATTCTCCTTTTTTAAATGCTCACCTCCACCTAGTTACTTTCGCTTGTTGCTGTGAATTTATTATCAGATTCAATGACAGATTTTCTTTCTCAAACTGTTTCAGTCCCATATTTTGAATGTGTGCCCAAACTAAAATGTGCACATGTAACACATACAGAAACACATCCAGATAGATTTTGCTAACTGTCATTAATAATTTACAGTGGAAATACAGGATTCAGTCAGTTCAGCTAATGAACGTGTAAGGCAATGTGTCTATTTGGCACTAAAAGTTTGCTGTGTAAAATAAAAATATTTTTTACAAAATTTTGAGTATTGTTGACAAAATGTGCCCAGTAATTACCTATTAATTAAAAAATGGGCATAAATTTAATTTTATGACCAACATGAAATGTTGAAAATAGCATGAGTCTTTCTAAAACTCTAAATATGACTTATTGAGAAAGTGAAACCAGATGCTGGTTCAAAGCATAGAAAAGAGAGCTGCAAGGGAAAAGAAAGTAAACCCTTTTTACCTAGATACCATACCCAGGCTTGCATAAACCCATGGCTACTGAAGTATTAGAAATCTCTGAACAATGACAGCCGTAAGGAAGCTGTCAGAAAAGCTCTGCACTGATGGTGTAACCTCCATGGTCCAGACCCCCCTGCCCCAGTTTGTGCTTCTCTGAGATCAAAGGCTGAGCAGGGAGGCACCTGCCAGTCAGAGCTGGGCTTCTGCCCCCTCCCAGATCAATCCACTCAACAGGCCCTCCAGCAGAGAAGGCAGTCTTTCCTGTAGGTCACATTATAGCCCATCAGGCACAGTTCAAACACAAATATGAGAGTATATACCTAGAAGAAACAAATATAACACACATTAACAGACTAGGAGCTTTCCTCCTGGTCAAAAATAAAAATAAGGCAGCTCCAAGTGCATCTCAGCTGTAAGACTGAACAAAAACGCACTAAACACTCAAATTGCAAAGCCATGCTAAAATGGACTAATATCCATTGAATGTCTGAAAAGGAGTAAGTAGAAAGGTGATTTTACTTCTACAGGCATCACTGATGATATTTGTAATTGTCATTTTGCTCATATTGCAAAAAAAGACTATGAAAAGTTAGAAAGGATACATAAAAAGCACCACAAAAATGAGTGAAAGGACTGGTGAAAACTCTTGCTGTGAGTAACTTAAAGAGCTCGACACATTTATTTTATCAAAAAGAAGACTGAGGGGTGACTTGATTACAGTGTCTGAAGACCTCCACAGGGAGAAAATAGCAGGTACTGAAGAGCTCTTTCAGACTGCAAAGAAAAGCATAACGAGGACAGATACGTAATAGCCAAAGCCAGACAAACTCAGCTGAAAAACAATGACGGACTTTTCCTAACAGCTAAGGTGATTATTATTGGGAACAAATTACACAAGAAAGGAATAATTTTTCCACCTTTTGATGTCTCCAAATCAATGTCTGCTGCTTTGCAAAGTGTGTGCTTCAGTCAAATACAAGTTTCTAGATCCAGTACAGGAATATTTAAATGAAATGCAATGGCTTATGATAAGCAGAGGTTAAGTAACTGATAGTTCTGAATCACTACTCCTGTAGCTCTTAAAAACTTCCCCAAGGGTTTGGATAGGGAAAGTTTGCTTTCACATATAGAAGAATTAGGTTGACCTTTTTTCCTTAAAGAAAATCAGAAAAGTAGTGAAAAATTACTAAAAGGATTTTATTAGCTTTGAAAAATCAATTATCTGAAAGTCTTTATATCTGGCATTTCCTGTTCCTTGCAACTCTCATTCAATTATTTCTCATGTGTGACACTGTGACCATATATACCATATATTCCCAGTAATCCTTTCCTTGCTCCCCCCAGCCTTCTAGTGGCAGAATAGGAAAGACCCACTGCAAAATGCAACTAGATTTTTAGGTAAGTTCAAAATTCAAATTTTTGAAGCTGCAAGATAAAACATGTTCTCTGTATATATACTGCTAATGTTATACATGTAAAGTGAGTGATTTTGATTTTTTTGGACTATGCAACAGATGCACATACAAGAAAATTAAATTTCCTCACTACTATTGATCCAACTGAAAGGATGTCTTGTCATTCACAGGTAGTAAGAAATACAGAGTCATCCCAGAATCAGCATTTAGACAACTTCCAGTGTAACCAAATCAAAGCTGTGTGTGGGAGTGAAAATATAACAAGGAAAAGTTGTTAGGCAATATAGATTAAATCATACATTCATTTAGAAGTTCCTAAAATTCAGAAATTACTTTGAGAATCTGGGCTCAATCATCCAAACTCTTTTCAAGTTTTTAATTAAACATCTAAAAATTGTTAAATGTCTACATGCCTCTGAAGATACGGACCTGCAGGCTTAATGAAAAGTCCAGTTAAATAATGGAGTGACTACTGTTGCTGTCAGACACTTCGAAGTGGACCCTGATAGAGTCATGACTTGAAAATGAGACAAGGGATTTGACTGCTTTTCTGCAACTATCGCACTAAAATATAGGAGGCAATGTTTTGTGTGGTTTGGGGTTTTTCCACCACACCACCTGTTCACCCAAATCAGCAATTGAACAAGGTCAAAATAGCAATCATGTAAGGAAATCTTTTCTCCCTTTGCAAAATTAAAATTATTGATCAAATACCTGAATTTCATTTAAGGAAAAAAATACTGCTATCCTCTTTAATTAGCCCAGCAGAGCAGATAGGGAAAAACTGGACATAAGCACAGCATAAGTGACACAGTGGTCATTAATGACAAATCTTTTTTTAGTGTCTGAGATATAAATTTCAAAGACCTTAACAATATTTATAAACCATTGTTGTATAAACTGCTCATGGGAAATCCACTATGTAGAAAATGGTTTGTTAAATATTGGGATTTCATAGCAAGGTAACAACTTGAAAATACTACATAGAAATGGAAGGTCGCTCTCTTAAATCTGGTGCTACAATCTAATTTCAAGAGGCAGAAAAACCTCTGACAACTTAAACTAGTTGGTAGATCTCGAGACTGCTTGTCAAGCCACAGGCAGGCCTCAGGGTTCTGTAGACCTTACATAACTGGAAAATACATGGAAACTCTGCAGAAAAATGGTAAAGCTGAAAAATAAAACTTTGGGTTTGATGCATTTTTTGATGGATATATAATGAGAGTTTTTAAGGAGAAAGTTCTAAAAGATGTCTACTTACGTGTCAAAACTAAAAATCTCAAAATTATCACAATTTAGTCTAAGTCCACTTTCCAAAAGTGGGAAGTTCTTTGAGACTGACTTTATATCAACCCTCAGAAAATATCCCACATTTCTCAGTTGGCTCATCATTATTGTACTGCTCCTTCTGGAGTAGAATTTACTTTGCACACTTTTTTAAGACAGTAAATAGGAAGAAATTACACCTCCCGCCTAAGCTTATCAAGGAAATTATGGTAACAGAAGAAGAAAGCATGCTATTAAGGAGTTGATATGCTTTCAGAAAAAAATCAAAATGCATTACTGAATCTGCTAGTCGAGTCCCTTAAAGTTATTAACTCAAGCAGAGGAGAGGAGTGTGATTGTAAAATACTCTGTAACATTACTAAAGCTAATAACAGCTAAGAAGGAGTCTCTGGTCAAATTTTTTTCATGAAACTGTAATAGGCTAAAATGTTCCCTGCAGTATGAAATGAGGGAGGGGGAGGGGAGCATGACTAACAGATATACTACAACGGCACTCCCCGGTAGCAGAGTGAAAGTACAAAAGCATGAAATACAAGTAGGTATCACAAACACATAGTTTTGGCAGACACCTGAGTCAGTGAATGAAATGAAAGCTAAATCACACCTAAAAGAAAGTTGCAAAAACACCTATCAGCAGGATGCAGACTCTGTTCCACTAGGTTCCTCTGGATGAAGTATGTGGAGATCAAGCAACTGAAAAGCTTAGTCAGGAAAGCTCTGCATCTCAAGGCGATATTCAAGGCACACTCAATATCATACTGCGTCAGAACAGGGAAAAAAAACCCACACCAAAAAGAAAAAAAAAAAAAAAAAGGAAGATCTATGCCAAACACACACAATAGCAAAAGGATGGGTCAGCGATCTTTTGGATCTTCCTAAGATAATATAAAAAGCTTATGCCAATATGAAAGGAAGACAGAGGTCATTTAAAAAAATCTAAAAATCAATATGCTGCAGTTTCCATGTTCATATTGGGTTATCTGCTATTACCACATTTGAAATGGCAGACAGAGT
>NW_010264757.1:47271-58575 GCF_000690775.1 Eurypyga helias
GTTGGGACCTTGGGAAACACTTTAAGTAAATGCGAACATTGTTACTGCACACATTTAAAGGTTGTCTGTCTTTAACATCAAAATTGTTAGGACCCTACAAAAAAATTGTATGTGTTGCCTAGAAAATAATATCCTAAAGTGGAATTCTCTTTATTAATAAGTATCTCTAGGTACCTATTTTTCAGAGGCTTAAAGAAAAAAGCATGGTCTTGTCCTTCATTCTCCCCTCAGGGAGCATAATATACCTGAATGCCAGAAGGTATCATTAAAATCCTTACAATTTACCACTACCATTATTCCTCTGAACCAGCCATAAACTGACCCTGAACAAGATCTTGCAGATTTAGATTGGATATAGCAGCTTTCCTTCTTGAGCTAAAGAATCAAATTCTGAATTATAGAAGTTCACGTCTACATATATCCTGGTCACAATGAAGAAAAATTCACGCTACTTAACAAAAATGAACATTTTCCTCCTTCTATCATAAGTACTTTTAATATTTTTATGTGAGCTTAAGTCTTTTTTTTTTGAAGAAGTATGCTTAATGTTAGAAACATCATTACTGTGAAATTAGTGCTTCCGTGAGTTTGCTAGGAGAGCTCAGAAAAAGTTTACAGTGCTGGGATTTATTGTGGCTTAAATTGAAATGGTGAGAATGCAGAATTTTACAGAATTGGTACTTTATCCAAAATCAATATGTCTAATATTATTGTTGGAGAGCCTACATAGCTTAGACTATGTAGCTGGTTTTTTAGGTCTATTGACAAGTGAGAGGAATCTAATCCTTCTCAAGCAGCTGACTCTCTGTTGAGAAACATTATGCTGCTGCAGATGTTTTCCAGTGACCAGTCACGCTACAAAGAGTTGCCAGGGTGTTATACAACCCACACTAGTACTTCCTACTTGCCACAGGTGCATTCCCCTGGTGAGTGCTGAGTTGCTGTTTCTCTTAACAGCCACCTTTCCAATGTTTTTATCTCTTGAAATGAGGGTTGGGGGTTTTTCCCATGAAGGATATGAGCACCCTTAGAAGGCCAAAAAGCTTCCTATGTGTTTGTGGGAGAGGAAGGTGAGTTTCTATGCTGCAGGACATAAACTGACTGACGAAGAGAACAAATCTTATTGTGCAAGGGGACAGAGATATCGGCTGCAATAGAATATTTTTCAGGATCTTACTTTCCTTCTTACTCTTTGGAGAGGATCTGATACCCATAGGTAGTTTTGTATGCAGAACTTGGCTGGTAGAAGATAAATGTTATTGAATATTTCCTCCCCCTAGATGTTTCTGCAGGAGACAAATAAGGGAAGAATTAAAAAATCTCTCACACAGTAGTACTGGGGGGTGGGTATCACTCTTGCTCTCAGATCAAGGCACCCTCTGTCCATTTTGCCACAGGGATGAATAATAAATGCCAGTGCTGGGAATGTTTTATAGGACAACTATACACTTGGATGTGTGGGGACCTGAATCTGTCTCTGGTCAGCACTCCTGTAATAAAGTTGAATGGGAGACAAGGGACCTCACTCTATAACAAGTATAGGATTATGTGGTAAGGCAACAAATGAATATATCAGTAGTGAGCCAGCCCAGGGAAAAGTCATCAGTCTATCTTAGGAGGCGGTTGGGAGGCTTTCTGCAGACTCTACCCATCCATCAGTTCTCCTCACCTTCCTCAGAGGAGCCCAGAGGACAGGTCAAATGAAAACACACTTTTCTAAAGGAGATGATACAAGTGAAATGCAAGAAACTTTAAGATGCCGTCAACTGAAAAAAAAAAAAAAGAAAGGCACAGCTGCTAGATTCCATGGTGAAAATTCTGTTCGTCTCCTGCACACTTTAACAAGTCAGTCAGTCTGAAAGGCATGTCTTACAGCATGTAAGTCCCAATGCTCTCCATTGGCCAGCAGTGTGATAAAAACCTTTTCTGGATGTGAACACTAAACAAACATCAAATAGCTTGTCCAAACTAATCTTGCCATGCAGGTTCCCATATATCACCACTCAGGGAGGCTTTTCCCCGTTACCCTGTGGTAGCCCCAGTGGCTAAGTTACCTACAATGCAGTGGGAAGTGGAGTTAGCTATGTAGTCCGTCAGCAGATATAAAATCCTCTGTCTTCCAGGTTCAGGGCAACAAAGTTTGGGAACCCTAGGCATTCATTCATAACGTACTACTGAATGGCACTGGTTTTGGGGCACAGCAGAGCAGACAGGCAGAGGACTGTGTGCTGCAAAGGAGGACTGGTGCAAGGAGCAGAAAAAGCAGAAAGGTTCTGCACATGTTCTAGCCACGTATTAGTGGAAACTTGTGCACTGAAGAAAACCATGTTAAGCTCATACTCATGCAGAGAAGACAGAGATTTCACTGTAAATAGTCTCAGCACTGAAAATAGAAAACTGCCTAGAATTAATTTTCACTTCCCTAGGGATTAGAAGGTGAATCTAATGCAAGCTGAACTGTCTGGCTTCAGGCAAAATAAATATTTCAAAGATGATACACAGGCCAGCATGCAAATTTCCTCATAGGACCATGTGAACCTTTACATATTCTTTATTTATATTCTTTTTACATTTTGCAGTGTGCCAGCAGGGTCAGACACTCTTCCTTCCATGTCTTCGTTCCATCTGTACACACCTCTTCCCCACAGCTAATACAGTTTGTGCACTCACGCCTGTCTGTAGACAAAATGACATTCATACTGCCATTTCCTCATGCCTCTCAAACTCCACAAATGAGACTAACAATAAACCAAGCGGAGTCTTCCTTGAGGAGGAGAGCACAGGCCTCACACTTGGCAAGAATTACCTGATTCTTACAGATGGGAGGACCAAAACAGACACAAGTAAACTTCCTAGAAGTAGAGTTTATCAAAGTTTTTCTGAATGCTTTTCCTTTAGAAAGCAATATGTAACTGAAATAAAAACTCCTTGTGGACTCATCTCTTTCAGAGAACTTAAGGGACAAACTAATCACAGTTTGAATAGACAGTGAGAGTAGACAAGCCAGGAGCATTACCTTCCCTTGCTCTCAGAGCACCCCAGGCAGTCCAAAGTCACCAAGTAAAGAATTTTCTGCCACAACACCTGTTCAGCAAATTCAAAATTCTCTCTTAGGAAAAAAAAAAAAAAAGAAGGGTCTTCACTTTTCCCTTGCTCTGTGCCCCTTCACTAGAAAGGCTTATCCAACCTGTCCCCCTGCCAACACCATCTTCATGCTGTGCTCCCTATCCCATGCTTCTGCCAGGAGCATGATCTTCCCCACCACTCTCCTGGCTGAGGACAGGTAAACTAAATCAAGCTTTCTGCCTTGCCAGCAGCCAAACTGGAAAGTTCTTCTAAGTTTTCACTTTCTGCCAGTTCAAAAAGGCTCCCCGTAATTTGTCTTGCTTCTAGACATTGATTCCAGTTATCCCTTTCTCTGAAACAAATGACTACCTGGCTGCTAGCCCAGTGGAAGTCTCTGGATGGATACCAAATTACTTCTCAGAAGCCAGATTACTTGCTATGAGCTATAGCCCCTCTCTAATGCTGTCTCTAGTAAATATTCCTTCCAACCCTTTCTTCCATTCTCTTTGCTTTTTCAGTATCAGCTTTTCTTATCACAACATCATATTGGGAACTCATGTTGAATTTCTTGTCTGCTTATAAAGCCCAGGCCTCAGTCGTTGACTAGCAAGGTATTAAAAGTATCAGATTTGGTTGAAATGAGCTGTGCTTATCAAACTACCAGCGTTGTTTATAAACCCATCCTCTTCCATGTTTCCTGCTACCCTGGTCTTTGTGCCACCTGTAAACGCTATTGGTAATGATCTGTCTTCAAAGTTGCGATGAAAATTATGCCAAGTGTGGACAAACTCTGCAGAACCCACCAAAACTATCTCCATTCAGTGAGGTAAGCGCAGATGTTCTGAGGTCATGTCATGAATCAATCCATGTGACACCACTGTACTGTTAACAATAACGTTTCAGATGTTTAATGGAATAAAAATAGGTAAAAAGCCATAAACTTCACCAAGTATACTACAGCTAGACCTTTTCTTTTAGCAACCAAAATGGCGATTTTATAAAAAAAGGAAATCATACCAACTGCAAGTAACAGGAAAGGGGTAATTCAGTTAGGTTAACTCTTCCGGAGCTTCATTTTTTATTCCAAAGCAATATTCTTTCTAAATATAATTTAACAAAATTGGAACAATAATTTAAAGCAAATTAACAAGTAATCTTTTGATGTTATCAAAATCCAATATTGATTTAAACCAATACATTGAACCAATATAATTTTTTTTCTTTATATTTTCATTTTGGTTTGGAATGAATGATGGTGAATATTTAAAAACAATCTACAAAGGGGTCAGTTTTATATTACTCTTCTTAATAGACTCATCCTGTTACATAAGATGCCATTGGAGTTGATGAATATAAGAAGAAAATTGTATTACTAGTTATATTTTCTCTTCAACATTAGACTAAACAGAACAATACAAGCTTTCTCTTTTCCCATAGGAAGGAATCTACATATCTGTCACACAACCTCTTGTTAAAACTGGTTTGGAATGTAGAAAATTATTCAGTTCACTGTAAGCTTGAAAGATAATTTTAAAAGAAATACAGGATTGGCTATTTAGGATTCTGATGATAGCAGCTGCTCTCAGTAAATAACTTCAGGAACAATGGGGGTAAGACACCTTGAAAAAGTGAATCTGGAGTGGTAAGAGACAGCATCTCCAGGAGTTTTTACCAGGGTAGGTTTATGGTTTTGGTAAGAGCAAATGCACAGTTAAAGTTCTAACTTTAGTCAGGGGATATTTCTTCTTCTTCAGCTGTCACAAGAAAACACCATTTTTTTTAAAGTCAACATTAAATTTTAGAGAGATAAAGTCAGGAGGGAAGAGGAGGAGGAGAAAAAGACCTTTTGCTTCCAAGGACAAGTCATTTTATTCATCAACTTCAGGCCATCATTTCACTTCAAGAAATTTCTCCTAAAGCCTTGGAGGTAAAGCTGATCTCAAAAAGAAAAGGTTTGGGGTTGAGATAGTCTCTGATCAAGACACACACAGCTGTATAACTTTACTCAGGTGAGGTCAGGTAATATCACCTTGTTTCCACAAACCCATTTCATGCCTCCCCTCCTCTTCCGCAGAGGCAGGATGGTGCTTCCCACACAGTATCTGCATTTCCCACCCGTGCAAGAGGCAACATGATGCCTTCTTTCCTATTCCCTTCCCCAGGACAGCATTGCATCCTGTGTGCCATGGCTCCATGCAAACTCTTGTGTAGAAGTAGCAAAAGGAAGGAACAGACCAATGCCTGCCTAAGCCACAGCTTATGGCTGAATTTGAGCCTTTTCTAAGGCAACTCAAGACTATTTGGAGCCTGAATCTACCACAGCACTGGCACTCCAACAGTTTGACTGAAAGTCTCAGAGCAAAAGAGGTCTTGTTTGTGCCACCCAAAAGATGACAGTGTCAGCCCTGAAGTGGCCAGGCAGTTGGACTAGGTCGATCATTGCAGGTCCCTTCTAACTCTAACAATATCTCTAACAATATCAGGTGTTGCTTAAAAGAGCAAAGGGAGGAGGAGCCAGGACTGCTGGTCTAAAGGGGTCTAGGAGGAGGAGAGCAGATCTGGGATTCAGAGAGATGAGAAAGAGCAGCAAGGGCCCTCACACAAACCCTGTGCTCAGCTGAAGGGTAAAGAAGCACCACAGTCTGCCCCCATCCTCCTTTGGAGTTGCGGCAGCTGGACAAGAGGCAATGCGGGATGGCTGGAAGACATGATCTCTGTCTCTCTTGACACCTTCCTTCACAAAACTTACACAGACCTTGGCTTTCCATGCACAAGGACATCACTGCAGGCTACATTTTTCAATGGGTGATGAAAAGCAAGCATCATGAGATGCAGTCACGCAAAGAATAGGTGTGAGGGAGAGAGGGATATGAGAGGTTAGGACAAAAAATTAAAAAGTACACCTATTGCATGAATATTTGGAATGTTTCAAAATCATAAGAAATGTTTGAAACTGTAGGTGTGCCCATACATGCGCTTCAGCTAATGATTCTAGCAGTGTTTCAAGCATTTGCCACAGAGAAAACCTACAAGAGGGGGACACTGGGGGAAAAAAAAAAAAAAAGAAGAAGAAGAAGAAGAAAAGAACCAGGTACTTTTCTTAGTTCATTTTTTGATCATGTAATCAAGAGATGGACCAAGAGGAAACTGAAGCAAAAGGCTAATGTCAGAAGTGGTAGGAGAGTGATCCACACCTGGCTAGACACAAAAATAATCTTAGCAGGGCAACAGAAAAAGAGAAAAAAGGAAATACACATGTACCAGTTTAATCCATATGTACTAATTTTTAGGGATCTGACTAAGTTCGAATTTATTTACACCTCCCAGGCCAGTTAATCAACTGTCATTGTAAGTGGCTTAGAAAAATCTCTGCTTTTGCAGCTCTGCATGTGTCAAGTATGGAGTCTCTTTTCTTGCAAGATAGATAAATACAAAAAGAAATTAAATCTCTACTCTGAATGAAGGGCAAAAGGATATGGAGAGGTATAAAAATTAGAGCATCACAAAGCTGGAGCAAACCAGTTTCTCCACATTGACCATGGCATCTTTATTTCTTGCACTGACTATTTAAAGAGGACTTACTACCATTTTCAAGGGTATTCACCTGGTTATAAATCATCTTTCCCGAAGTACCTAGTTAACAACTTCACTGCTTCTAGTAAACTTCCCCCTATATCAAGTCTGACAGTTAATTTCACAATTCTGCAACTGCTTGACCCTTACCATGCATGTTTTACTAACAAGATCCCTTCCAATACCTCCCTTTTCCTTTCTGTGCACAAGCTGATTTAATATGTGCAATAAATACTCCACAGTTCTATTTTTTTAGGGTTTTTTTTTAGGATTCAAATGGACTGTGAAACAAGAGTCTAAAAAGTTTCATTTCAGTCACACTGGTTGCTCATTATGGCCCTGCCGATCTGCACTGTCCAGACATTTTTATAACTTGCGAAAGGTCAGGACAAAAAGAGAGAAATCACAGTGGAAGCTAAAATACACACAAATACGTAAATGTAAGTATTGCTGCATTTCACCAATAGTGTCATATGAAAAACTAACAGACACACAGCTATCTCTTGCTTCCTGAAAAACATTAGGAAAGGTAGAATACTCCCAGCATCTGTTTTGCTTTCTTCAAACCAACACCAACAACTGGAGTTAAACACCACTAGATAGAGAAACAACATCCCTTGCTTTACATTGAGCATTTCCACGTACTTTTATAATTTCCTTTTTTCACACCTTATTAAATGAGCCACACAAGGCACAATATATCAGTGTCCATGCGACTAGACACATAAGGCATTCCTTGGGGACTCCTAACAGGGAACAAAAAGCTGAATATTGCAGGGTTTTCTTCCGTCCACCTGAGCTTTCCCTCGGATGCCAGCAGTCTCTCATCCCTAGAGGGCACCCCATGAACGTAGCTCAGGGGCACAAATCACCTTTCCTGCAGGCTGCAGGATTTATCACTTTCAACCAGCTTCTCCCTTGTCTCTAACTGTGTGTCGGGGCAAACCACTGAGACTGAAAATGTTTGGGTCAGTCCAGTTACTGTTTTCCAGCTCCTCATGCAAGCACCCTAAGACAGCTTCCATAAAATACACCCCCATCCCCCCCTCCCCACCAGATTTAGGGAGGCCATATGCACCTCATCCAACAGGTACTCCAAAGCCCCTTACCTTATGATGACAAACATGACCAGAGAGTTTCCCACCAAGCCAACCACGAAGACAACCGAGTAGACAGCAGTAATGATGATGGGGATGGCGGGGGAGATGCTGGTGTGGTTGTGCTGTGCGTCCCCGAAGGCCCCGGTGGCATTGCTGTCGTAGTCTGCCCAGCCCAGGAGCCAGCTGCTGCTGGTGCTGGGGGGACGGCAGGGCCCCGGGGAGCAGGTGGAGTCCGGTTCCTCACGGAAAATCTGTACGGGGGCATCCATAGGGGCACAGGCAGGCCAGGAGGAGACCGGGAGGAGAGTGCAGACAGCAGGAAGCAAGTATGCTGGAAAGAGGGAAGAAGGAAAGAAACAGAAGTGCTGTCACAGCCATCAGATGTTAAGACCTCTGAAATTTGTACATGTTAAGGAGAGCTCTGCTGTGATGGGAAGTGTAACTCACTGAGCAGAGATTTAAGCAAACCACATTCATACTAAATAAGTACAAGTTTTACATCTCGCTATGTAATGGGCAAGTGCTGTTCCTCCAGGTGCACAAAGAAAGTTTTCCTCCACTTTCAGAGACTGCACAGAGAAGCAGATCAGCTGGGAAACAGCTCAGATCCACCCCCACGCTTTAACCCTGTCTCTCCCATCCTCCATATTTTCAGTGAAACCGTACCCTAATGACAGGAGCTCTGTACTGCCTAAGCTCCACTGTAAAGCTGAGGAGAGAGAGAAACCCACCACCTCTCTGCACATCTGCTTTGGCATCCAGCCCTGAGTTCTTTTTATCCCAATCCCACACCTGCTTTCAAAGAAGAGACACCCTAATGACATAAAATACCTCTTTCAGTCCAGGAAAAGGAGCGGAGTCCTCAAACAGATGTTCTTCGCAGGAAAAACAAAAAATAAAGCAGCTCCACTTGGCTCCTGGAAGCACCACCGACCTCCTAGGACTTTTGAACCCGAGGCACCTGTGCCTTTGGAGAGGAGAGCTGGCAGCAGAGCCGATTCCCAGGCATGAGCTGCGACGTGGTAGCAGCAGTTGCTGCTGTTCCAGCTCCCACCACTTTTCGTTTTCCCTCTCAGGCTGCCTCTGCCTGCCGCTCGCTCTGCCAGGGCTCCAGCAGCACTCTGCACTGATGCACACGTTCTCCTCTGCCTCTGTCCCCGCAGCTCAGAAGCTCACATGACTTTTGTCTAAACACTGAGAGGCAGATAAATTAAAAGAAAAAGCAAGAAATGAGTTCTGCAATGAATGAATGCTTATTTTTAATACACTTTTCCAGATTGCTTTTCGTCATTCCCCACGCAATCCCAGGCCTCAAGCAATGATCCCCTCTGCCTTATTGAATCCCGCATGCTTTTACAGACTTGTAGATGATGAATAAACCACGAATTTTCAGTTTAGGTGCCTTGCCTGGTCCATCAGCTCTTTCGTGCCTCAGTTCTGCATTTATGCATCCAAAACACTTCTCACTGGGTGGCTGTTCCACTGTTCCTTTCTTTACACCTGCAACTTGGAGGAGACTCACAAGCTGGCTACCAAAACAGAGGCACCCCGATTACTGTCCTCTGTCTACTCAAGCTGTCCCACACCATGTGAGAAGGCAGGAATTCACTCTAGGGCTGCTGGAGCTCTGCTCTCCCTAGGCTCCAGCTGCAGCTGGAGAGATCGTGTGTGCAGAAATTACATCCCTCAGAGCTTATCCCTAATATACTCCATCAAGCGGGGTTCAGAATACACCAATCTGTGTTCAGGATATCCCTTAATTTGCACACAGACCTTGAAATCCCTACCAAGAGTCCCTCTAAATTGTAGATTTGGAGAGGTGAGACAAGACCCTGAGTTCTTCCCACTCCCTTGGAAGAGGTGTGGAACAGCCAGGCTGTCTGTATCTCAAAGTGTGCAGCGGGAAAGCAAGTCCCTGCTGGCAATAGCACACGGTCATGCCTCTCTTGGGTATTTGGTGAAGCTTAGAGGTCCAGGAAAGGGGCTATGGGTTTCCTTTATCCTTTTCTAATGTTGAAACTTCACTTTGTGCTCCACTGGTTGAGTGGTTACAGTCTCTATTTCTAAAAAAAAATTTTTAGAAAGATTAAGATGAGAATTATGTCAGCTTCAGAGTCAAAAGTCATGGACAGGTTTTAAAAGGTGCACAATCTCCTCTCTTAGAGACAGAGACTTGTGCAAATGTGGTGATGGCTTTGAATCTAGTCACTGCTTTCTCTGGAACAACAGCATCTGCTCACTATCATTTGTACAGAGTTGTCTAAACGTTTCACCCTTAATAAAGATGTAAAAAAATTGTGAAACACAAAATGTGACAAAAACACCTCCAAGCCAAATACATTCTAGAGATGGAACACATACCCGGGACAATAATAATTTCTTAGAAGATAAAGGGAGATTCTAACATAAAATGCACCATCCATCCTGTTTTTATCCTGTGCAATCCATGGGCTTTTTCAAATGTACTGAAGGGAATTGTTACTGCTACTTCTTTTCATATGTAGATTTCCTGGGCAAACTTCAATTTCTTGTTAATATTTTCCCTAGACTTCTCCTCATTCTGGAATTAAAATACACAGGAGAGCTGTAAAGTAGCAATATTTTAGCGTTCATTGATAATTCATCTCATGAGCAATCATTTTGTTTGATAAGCACCTAAAATTGGAACATATGTTGCAAAAGAAACAGTAAAATGGATTCTAAAAGTTAGCCTTAAGTGAAGGAGAAAAAAGCAACACCTTGTCACTCTTCAATTGCTACAGTTGGACGAGAAACTTCTATATGGAGAATAAAAGTTCATTATTACTCTACATAAATCTAAAGCACAGATGATGTACAAATTCAGTAAGATTAATAGCAGACTCAGAACTTTTTCAAGCATCAGTGGCTGAAGAGTAAGCTACTCCTTCTCTAGCTAAATTCTGTGCTAAAACTCTCCAGTGGTCTAAGAGCTAGCACAAAAAAGATGTGCTCCCAGCTGTGGTCACTGACCCTTAATGAAGTGAGCATTGCAACAACATGGGACTGGAATGCGGTGGAATTTGACCGTAACCAAAAATTGCATTGCAAGTCAGAGGCAACATTTAAGTTGCCTGATGCTTTCTGTCTGTGTGTGATCCATGTGGGCGGCTCAACTCTGGCTCTTTGTAACTATAGGCCTTTGTAAAACAGTAGAACAAAAACACTGGGCTAGAGAAATGCCTTTTCTTCTGAAAGTCAAGTCAAATTCATAGAATCATAAAATTATAGAATGGTTTGGGTTGGAAGGGACCTTAGTTCTAACCCCCCTGCCATGGGAAGGGACCCCTTCCACTAGACCAGGTTGCTCAAAGCCTCATCCAGCCTGGCCTTGAACACTTCCAGGGATGGGGCATCCACAACATCTCTGGGCAACCTGTTCCAGTGCCTCACCACCCTCTCCGTGAACATTTTCTTCTTTATACCCAATCTAAATCTAACCTCTTTCAGTTTAAAGCCATTGGCCCCTTGGCCTGTCACTATAGGCCCCTGTAAAAAGACCCCCCACAGCTTTCTTGTAGCCCCTTCAGGTACTGGAAGGTGCTCA
>NW_010264757.1:58856-61424 GCF_000690775.1 Eurypyga helias
CACACTGCCGGCTCATGTTCAGTTTTTCATCCACCAGTACCCCCAAGTCCTTCTCCTCAGGGCTGCTCTCAATCCATTCTCCACCTAGCCTGTACTTGTGCTTGGGATTGCCCCAATCCAGGTGCAGGACCTTGTGCTTGGCCTTGTTGAACTCCATGAGGTTGGCAGCGGCCCACTTCTCCAGCCTGTCAAGATCCCTCTGGATGGCATTCCTTTCCTCCAGCATGTTGACCACACCACACATTGGCAAACTTGCTGAGGGTGCACTTGATCCCATCATCCATGTCACTGACAAAGATGTTAAACAGCACAGGTCCCAACACCGCCCCCTGAGGAACGCCACTCATCACTGGCCTCCACTTGGACATCAAGCCCCTGACCACAACTCTCTGAGTGCGACCATCCAACCAATTCTTTTTCCACTGAGTGGCCCATCTGTCAAATCCATGTCTCTCCAATTCAGAGACAAGGATGTCACATGGGACAGTGTCAAATGCTTTGCACAAATCCAGGTAGATGACATCAGTTGCTCTGTCTTTATCCACCAACCCTGTAAGCCCGTCATAGAAGGCCATTAAATTTGTCATTGATATAAACTATTAAAAATAATATTTTTCCTTTCATGTGTTTGGTTTCTTAATGAAAACATGAATATCTCTATTACCAGCAGTAACTAGTCATACCACACGTACTGGAAACACCTGCAATGATATAAACAGAAAAACCAAGGGCAAAGGGAGAACACACACTCCATCATCATTTTCTTCTCCTTCAACACGTAACTACTCAGTCCCTCTGTGCCCTTTCCAATAGCTCTGCAGAAAAGGCCAGGAGTATCCTGAAGTCAAGAGGGAAGAGTAAGAAAGGGTTTCCAGGTGGCCTAACCTGTTCTGTCCACATGCCAATTGCAGGTTACTATTCCCTCCGAGGGATCACATTAGAAAAAAGTCCATGTTCTTTCAAGAGCAAGTAAGGAAATATTTAGGGAAGGCAGACAGCACAAAAGCACAGTCTCACCACTCATCTACATCTTTCCTCCAGCATTGTTGTTACAAACCTGTGGCTCACATGCCTTCATATTTTTTCACTACAGTAGAGTCAGTGTTCACATCACTGGACTTTGAGACACAAAACAGAAATAACCTGGACTTTTTTCAGTAAAATACAAATTATATAACACATTCTATATTTAAGGAACATTGTTTAAGCTTTGCATTCCAGCCCTCAAAGGTATAGAAATACCACACACAGTTGTCTGATATCTAGACACTACAATACATGGGCATTTATGCAACTAGATTTTTTTCCTCAAGGTCTCTGCCTTGTTCACAGATCAGTTACACAATACTCCTACACTTTAAGTGGAATGAAAACCATAAAATGGGAATTTTTTGTGTCTGTAGAAGTGTTTTCTTTTGCAATCCTAGTGAAATTCTTTGAATGAATAAGGAACATGGCAGGAGGGAGATATGTGATATTTAACAATAGAGGGTGGGAAGGGCTTCAGCATTGTCTTTTTTTATTACCAAAAGCTAAAGTAAAGAGCTGCCCCCATGAACACACTGCTTCAAAACTCTAACAATATGCCGGGACATTAATTCAGCCCTGACTCACAGGTAAGAATGAACTGCGCTGAATCACCGGCACGACTCTGTGCAGCACCCGCTCACCGTGCTGCAGCAGAGGTCCAGCTCCATCCCTCCAGAACATGCAGTTTTTGAGTGAAAGCTGTCTAGCTGCCAACATTGTTTCCTGGAAGACTATGACACTTTCTATGTTTTAGTTAAATGTGCAGCATAAGGCAGATCATGAAGTTCAAACGTGAATTGCAACACTGGATACCTTGATATTCTAGAGGTTGGGAGGGAGGCCAAATGAGTTAAGAGGAGCAGGCTATCGAGATGTCTTTTTTAGTTCATAATTGGGTTTACTACCTTATTGACCAAAGGCTACAGTAATAGTGTATCTGAGTAAAGGGAGGAGATGTTGGAAATGCTTTCCAGTGGCTCCAGTTGCCAGGGAAACCAAGTTCTCCTGTCTCTCTCTATCCAGAAACATTAGCTCTCTGTGTGAACACAGCTCTCAGGAAATGGTGTTATATCCTTCTTTTCAAAGACCAGCCATGGAGAGGAAAGGGAAAAAGAGAAGTGGGAAAGTATATGTAATGCACCTTCTTAAACAGATTTTGTACTCATATTTTGGTCATAGTGGACTAAATCTTCAGAATAAGACTTGTGCTTTGTCTTTGACTTGTAGATGGCAGAAGCTCATGTTACATTTTAAAATAAATTGCTAGTACAGATTTTCACTGTCACCTTCAGAAGGCATCCCAATGAAACCCTTAGCACCGGGACAGCCTCTGTGGCCTGTCCCAAGACACATCCATCTTCCACAGGAAAATCCTTGGGAGGGTAATGTGAGACCAGCCCCACTCAAACTGCCAACTGCAGGGAGGCACTGGATGGGTGTTGAAAGGTTTCTGACCCCAGGACTTTAAAAAGGAGGGTGTCATACAAACAGGAACTCACTTGCAGAGAGGAGGTTGGTGACTGGGATTAAGGAGTTCAG
>NW_010264757.1:61455-126034 GCF_000690775.1 Eurypyga helias
TTGCCCGGCGCGGCGGCCCCCCTGCCGCTCCCCAGCCGGCTGTGGCACACAGCCGAGCACCTCAGAGCAGCAACAGAACTGTTAAAACAGGTCAACACTTTGCTGTCTTCCCTTCATTTCATTTCATCAAGGATCCCAGCTGGAAATTTTATATCTTCCCGCTTTTCAGGAGCAGGCTGCAGCTGTGACTCCCATAGAAGATGCAACTATGCAGAGAGCAGCTTAACATGGGCGAAAGACCAACTTCTAGTGCCCCTCTTTAAAAGATAAAATCGTAGCATTCCTCAGATATCTGTAGAAGAGATACAGATATCTGGTCTACAGACTAGATCATGTGATACAGATGGGTAGTTTTGACTAAAATATGAAACAAAACTGAACTACACAAAGTGTCTCTAATTATTATTTACAGATACTTCTCCTGTGGGGCAATATCAGTTAATCATCTTCCACCTGGGCTTCGCAGGATGTGGAAACACAGTTCTGCTGGTAGTTGGTACTCTGCTCCAGAGAGGGAATGGGGATCAGCTAATGCAACTCGAACTTCCACCCAGCTTTGGCTCTGAGACATGAGATGATGCTGATGCCAGTGGTAAATTTCATGGTCACTTTAAGATTAGCCTGGTTGTTTCTTTTTGAGATGATCCCAGTAGACTGGGTGGAATAAGTACTAACTTGTCCCTAAAGAGGTCAAGCTTCTGGAGCCTTGTCTTTACCTTTCTGACAAGAAAAGAAAGATTATTCATTTTCAGGAGGTAAGCACTGTGTTGATTACATGCCAGTGATATCCAAATCTTCATCTTCTTTGCTTCAGACAAAATTGTTTGTTCACTTTCTCTGATGTCTGGCAGAAGAATCAGACTGAAAACAAATGGTGTCACTGGAGATAGTGAAAAGCAAATTTTACATACACAACCCTTAAACCTTGCCCCTCCCACCTCCTCTGCCTCCTGATTTTGGCACCTTCCTTCACACATAATTAATTGCTTGAGCACAACAGCGTTGAGATACAAGAGAGGTGAATTTAGCTCTCTGAACAGGGGTTGTGCCTGCATAAGCTGACCAAGCCAGTCTCTGCTGACTCCAGGGTAGAGTGGTGATGGTTACAGCTCCTTTAGCTGTTCCCCCTTCCCTTTTCCCCACTAATCGAGTCCAATTAGTTGCTCAGTCTATACCACAGAGAACCTCCTTGAGCTGCAGGAGTAAGCAGTGCTGAGCGATGCTGAGATTGAAGAGTATCAAGAAAAATCAAGTGTGGAGGACAAAGCTTTCCTCGGTGCAGGAGCAGGAGTGAAGTGAGAGAGGTTAATTAAATACATATTTACCCATGATACTCACAAAACAAACCCTGGATTATTTGGGGTTATTCAGGTTTATTTGAGTATCACTGAATGAAAGTTTAAGAACTGGCAAGCAATTACGGGTTGGGAGGGGGAAGCCCAAAATTTGTCAAACTGCACAGAGACCTCGTTTAGCCAGAGCACACCCAACAAACCACGAGCCCTGTACAAGATGGGGACAGAGCATCCCAGGGAGGTGTCAGCTGGTACCCACCCCCAGCACTCTTTTCAGAATTCACTCTTTTCACAACAGCAATAGCTGTTGGTGCCCTGACACGGTGTCACCAAGCAAAGCATGTACCCATACTGAGGCTTTTCCCTGGTTATATTTACAATTGCTCGGTGGCATCAAGCGACAGAAAGGTGCATACTTCAAGGCTTTTTGCAGCCATTTGCTTCAACTCATGAAATAGCAACGTTCATTGGAAGATAAAAGTCACAAAGAGAACAAACAAGCATTTTACGCTGCATTGTTTGATGGTGTTACTAAATTGTAGATTACTAAGTGTGAAAATGAATCTGGAAACTCATGCCAATGTTTTGCAGCATATGGCAGTGCGTCTTTTGAGACATATGTTTAAATAAGTGATGCAAGAAGAAATATTTTTAAATAAGTAATGCAAGAAGAAAATGAGTCTGCGATCAATTTGTCAATCACTTCTAGCCGTGTTGAGTATCAAAGTGGAAACTCATGCTTCACTTAGAAGGGTACTAAGTGGGTCAGATAAAATACCAAAGTCCTATTTTATTGCCTTCATTTAATGTATATAGTGCCACTAAATTCAGTGAGACTGTTCATGGACTAAAAATATCAGGCTAAAAATTTAATTTCAAAAAGACAAGGAGGCAGGTAAGGAAAAGAAAATCACTAGAAATATAACACAGAAAATTGCAAAAGCAACCCAAGCTGAACAAAACCTACAGAAGGAGAAAGAGTTGACTAGGTAACATTAGTGTGAGCAAGTGGCACCGAAAAGAAACATCGAGTGTAAATTAAGACTTTGGCAAAGGAACAAAGACAATCATCAAAGACTTAGACATTACATTAAAGTATACCCCGTGACTGGGTTGTCTTCACCTTTTTTTCTGTTTTCACCTCTTTTACTGTTAGTATAACTGCCTATTATTACAAATTATTAGCATATTCATAAAGTAAATGGCACCGAGGCAGTTCCTTTTTATTTGAATAAATTAAAATCCCATACCAGCTAATTTTCCAAAGTACTTTTCAATTGTGGTAAAAGATGACTAACTGCTTTATGTTGCTAATTGCTCTACGTACTGAAGGATTTTTTTTATTATTAAATGCAAAGATCCTTTGAAACCTCAAGAACAGAAAGTATTTTAGTGCCCAATATTTTCACAGTTTCAATAGCATGCTTTAAGTGAAGACGCCAGTGTGTCTTTACTGCCTGTGACTTCTTACTTGCTCTGTCAGGCAAAGTGGCAGAAACCCCTGCTTTTTACCAGCAGGGAGAGTTGGCCAGCCAGGATTTTACACAGCTGGCCATTAAAAGTGTAACAACCTGGGGTTTATCCACACATTAAAGGACAAAGGATATTAAACGTGCATAGAAGTGCTTATTTCATATGACGGAAACTAATCACTGATTAGCTTTAGAAAACAGGAGACATGCATACAGCATGTAATGTTCCAGACAACATGTAACCCTTGGGCTCATTTGCATCTTACAGACAGAAGTTCTCCTATGAAATATTTGCCTTAGAGGGACTGAGCCCAGCAACCAGCTTCTTATGCAGATATACAATTTCTAAGAAAATCTGCATTGTAACTAACAGCAATGTTACTTCTAAAATTCACTTTCAGGTAACCAGAATGTAAACACTTTTTACAAGTGTGTCTTCCAACGGCTCTAAGTAATTTTACATAACAGACAAAATCCTTGAGACCATTCTGTGAGCAGCTGGCAAAGACACTGTCTTGTATCGCAGGTTTTCCTCAAGCCAGGAAAGACCAAGATCTGAAATAACCCATTCTTGAACACAATTTCTGTAGAAACTATTTTGATGGCACTTTATTACTGCCGAAGATGGCTGCATATGTGCACACAGAATGAAAGTGAGAGAGAGACGGAGCTCCAGCAGCTGAGGCTGGCAAACGGGCTGATGCTTAGTGTTACAGAAACAACCCGTCTTTAGGCTTTAGCCTTTCATCTCGGAGCCAATCCATTGTAGATAAACAAATATTCAGAGAAAGGCAGATTGCTCTCTAATCTAATAGCCAAAACTGTTGCTAGACGTGTAGAGAGCCAAGGCTCACCTCCTTGCTCCAAACAACAGTCTTGATGTCCCACACGCTGGCCAAGTGAGCCTGTCCTTGCTGGGTTTCACCAGAAATGTGTTTGGTTTCATTCAGAACTTTCACATTTAAATGTCAACAGCAATTTAACCTGTAAATTCTAGCAATAAATCTTAAGTATTTCAACATAAATTATAAAATCATCTGACTGTATTTTCAGGTGTGAATCCGTCATTCAAATCTGAAGTTTTGACTGTAGATATTGAATTATATTTACCTTGAATTTTACCAAGTGTTTATGGGATATTGTAGAGTTTAAAGGCACACAATGCCTGTAGAATGCTTCATCCACCTCTTAAATTGATGAAGACTTAGGAAAGTCTCAAAAACTATCCAGATTAAATTTATTGTGTTAGCAGTCAGCAATAAATTCAGACATCTCTAGCAGGATATTTTTATTATTTATGATGTTAAAATTGATATGGAAGAGGCTAAAAGTTACAGAGAAAAAGTTCTTCAAGATAAATTATGTCCTACTGTTCTGGAATAGTCAAGTGAGTGTAACAGGATTAAAATATATCTTGCAGCATTACAAAATCTGTATCCTTCTCATGCCTCAATGCAATGACCCTCATAGTATTGTTGCAGAAATCAGAATATATACATCATCTTAGAAAAGAATTTCAGAGATTATCTTAGATCATCACAAAGGTGAATACTGGTTCCAAGGAAACAAGGGTCTGGGTTTTACAGACAGGCTTACTGAGTGCAAAGGATCATGATGAGGTGGTGTTCTTTATGCTTTTCTGTACAATGCAGGATATCTCTTGTCATTAATTTTCCCTCCTTTATTAGAAATACCAAAAATACAGGACCAGCTTTTAGGAACTGAACAAGGTGAAAGAAGAGAGAGGAGCTATTCTTCTACAGGAGAGGTGACACTCTTACATTTTATATATAGTCTGGACAATACAGGAATAAACCATTTGAAAGTAGACAGAATCAAACAGAGGTCTCTGCTCCTGTACCTTTGCTGCCTCTGAAACAAAAATGTAATGAGCCCAAGGTTGCTGTGAAGCGCTACATTCCTGGGTTTCTATAAGTGTCTTGGGGAGGAAAAAGAACAGATAAGCTGTTCTTATAATTAGATTTTCTCTTCTTTTGTGTGTCTATGGCAACAAAATAACCAGGGATCTTCAGAGTTCATTGTCATCCCTGCTGTTCAGCCCAGCCCCTTGTGCAAGATCAGTCCCACCACCCTGGAAGTGCTTCCTGCAGACACGCTGGGTTTTAGGTGAAGGTTTTCTCTTGAGGATGTTGCCATGGAAGCTTCTTAGTAACTCAGCTTCCATAAGCCTTAACTCTGCAACTACCAGCTGGTGGTTTGGCTCAAAAAGCCTACAGTCCCTCAGCGCTGTGATTAATCTGAAGACCCATGGCATGTTTCAGCTGACACTAGTGTCATGCGCCCATGGTTTGCCTTGACTTGTTAGCCTCCATTCAAGCTGCTGGTTTTCCTCATCACTCATTCTCCTTGTAATTCCTACTCCGTAGCTGCTAGTTGACCCCTATTATACCAAACAACTGCATATTAAGGAAAAAATCATAAAGAAATACAATAAATATTTATGATAAACTGTTGTAACTCAACCTCTTCTGCACACATAAGGTAGTAAGATAGTGATAATAGAGTGAAATCATGATCTAATCTATATAATGTGAGCTTTCTACAGGCACCATTTCTGCTGAATTTTATTTCAACAAATCGAAGGTCAGTTTTATTTAGTATTTTGCAGGCTATGTTCATGAATATTGTTCTTTTGCAGATTTTGTCACCTGAAAGGATAAGACTTTACCATATCCAGGTTAATGATTCCTCCTGGAGAGAAGGTGTTTCTGGGAAAGGATCCAGGTTCAGAATTTCTGAACCTATGTACTATATATACACACAGCTACTCCTTTCCCTCTGTGATTGCCCCATGATGCTTTACAGCAATGCACTAAACATATTTTGGGGGTAAACTCTACTAAAATTATTTTCATCATAATTATGTGTCCAGGTAGGAATAGGATTTTTAAATCCCCCAGCTCTCATTTCCCTGTGTGCCTTATTTTGTGCATAACTTGACACAATTAAATAAATTCTGCCAGCAAAATTGTCTGAACCAGCTGTGTGTGGAGAAAGAAAGGAAATGCCATTGTTGATGGGAACTTTCTGAATTTTGTACATTCTGACTGATTCTAACACAGTGTTTTACAAACTGCCTAAGCACTGCAATACTGCTGTGAGGCAAATACAGTAGAAAGGCTCACCATCTGTAGGATGGAGAAACCACATAAAGCTTGTGCTGTGCTTCCAGACATACAGAAGGAATCAATAAGAGTGCCAGAAGCAGACTCAAATGTCCTTTCTCTTTTCCTCTACTTATTCTCGCCTTTACCAGATCATGTGTCTGGCCTTTCTGCAAGCTCTCCTGTCATTCCGCTTTCTAAAGCTTTTTCCCTGTGTTATTATCACAGGCTTATTATGCATCAGACCTGTGAACCCTCTGTGAGTCAAATAGTCCATCTGTATCAAAAGGTATCCACTGGAGGTTGGCAGGACTTGGTCTAATTAGCCCTGTCAGTAAGGCCTGACAGGACATGGGTTTTAAAATAGTGGATTATTTTTCTGTGATTCCAGATCACTAGGAAGGACAGAAAACAAAAACACACCTAATACCATATCCTGTAGAAACATCTACCCTTAGTATTTCACAGTCAGGAGATTAGTATTTTCATAGTCTGAATACAGCTCTTTACCATGCTGGAGGAGGAAAGGGATTATGTGAGCCATTCAACTCTGGACTGACAGGAATTTTACTGGTATAAAATCTTTATCCTATTGGTGCAGTAACTTTATGACAGAAAGAATTATTCATTCCATAATCTACATTCTATATGCTAATTCTGTATATAGAATTATGCATTCTATAATCTACAGTCTATAATAATAATTTCAGAAACTGAGCAACAGCACCACTAGCAGCTAACAAACGCCTGAGTCACCACTCTTAAAAAAATCAGAAAACTGTTTCCACAAAAAAAATATATACTCAATCCATATATAATTGATAATTAGTACTTCAATTGCTACTTTCCTTTGCAAGATATAAGCAACTATTAATTACAACTATAAAAAACCCAACTACACCATTTGCCATTCTAGTTTTGGCTTTACTTCCAGAAGGTCAATGAATTGCACATGACATTATCAAACCTACATTTCAATAAGACTTTGTACATCTTTGGTGTTTGAAAAAAATCTCCTAGGAAGTATGAACTAATAGAAGAGAGAGAGCAAATCTTCAAAGTGATTTAGCCTTATGACCTTTTCAGTGCAACCAATAAATAAGAAAACAAGAAAATAAGAAAGGAGGACACATTTAATTCTGACACTGATGTATCTATAAATAACCACCATAGATATGAAATACAACTGCCAAATTAAAATTTATCCTTCTGGGGGAGGATTCAAATTTGCAAGCTTTAAAACTCTATCAGATATTAAAACAAAATTGAAAAATGTCTCCAAAGTAATTTATTCACTGTTAAATAGTTGGCTCCATAGCTCTTCTTCTGCAATAGAAGATGCACATATTTTTGTGTCTAAGATACTGTAAGTGGATATATCCTTCTTCCTATGATTATGTCCCCACATTGCACTGAGATTTAACCTTTCCTATTCTTAAGATAGTTTTTTCTTTTGTCTTTTTTCTTTTTACACTCAGCCGAAAAGAAGTATTTCTTTTTCAATCAATTCTGCTGCAACTAAACTCTGAACATATAACTACTAATGTCTTCATCATGAGTTCCAAACAATTTCCCCTATATACCTATTTGCCTTTTGAGATACAGTCAAAGGCATGTATAGAAGATGGAATATGAGATAAGATAAAATGATAATTTCCCTGGTTTGAATTTGGAATTTTTACCTTCTGGAGTACCAAATGTGTCCTAACCTGATGAGCTTAACAACTCTCCCTCAACAACAACTAAAAAAAAAAAAAAAAAGAAATTATGTTCTGCATCCATCAAGTATTTCATTTATGCAGCATAATACAGTTGTATATTAAAAAGAAATCACTGTTAGGTGACATGAAACATCTTTTGAAAGCTTTATACATTTTACCAACACTATCATTCCCCTTTTCATGTAAAGTCAAATTGTCAATCATTAAAAATCATCAAACTCACAAAAGACAGGTAATGCCTGGCTATCAAGAGAATGCTTGGGGAATGAATATTTTAAAAACACATTTAATCTACCCTGACCTAAATATACTTCCACTGAAAACTGGAAAATCAGAATAAACATTGAAAAAGTATACTTCCATTGAAAAATGCTCATAATGACTTTCAGGGCTACAATTATTTGGCAGGATTAATTTACTTTGCTGAATCACCAAGTTCAGCAAAATAAGCACAAATTTGTGGCCACAGCAGCCAATGAAAAGACATCAGCAACAATCCCTGGAGAAAAATGACTGACCTCCCCCTGCAAGGAAAGAAAGTCTCCTCCTGCCCTTTCCCATAGCCTCCAGTGAAGGGACAGTCCCAGAGGATTTAAAATCAGACCTTAAGAGGTTACTGCTGCAGCCAGTAGAGATGCTCAACCATTGTCACTTCTGAGACAGTTTCCAGACAAACTTTTCATGCTGGATCTGGTTTTTTGCTTGTTTGGGTTTTTTTATTCATAATAACTTTCAGCCTTTAGCTTAATGATTTGGAGAGAAATTGGCAAAGAAAAGCATTCAGCCACTTCAGAGAACAAGGTTAGGCAGTTTTGCCACGTCTTTTTGCTGAGACCCTCTGGTACTAACACATCTCAGTGGAAAGACTTCCTGTTTTTCAGGATGGAATCACCTTGAACACTGAGAGCACTGCTTGTGTGGAAATTTCTCTAATGGTGCTATGTTGAAAGCTTTTGAAAAATCTCACTTAGTAGGTGGTGCCTCAAGACCTGTCAGACCATGGGAAGGTGGCATCTCCATAGAGCCTGCTCGCCCTGAGCAGATTGACTCCAACTGAACACAGCAGCCTCAGCTCATCAGGTCCTGTCCCACTGCCAGGGCAGCTAAGAGGAAAAGAGATGCATGGGGAGGAAAGGAAGAAAGGGAGTATTGTAAGGCTGGGGAGACTGGACGAAGAAAGAGGAAGAGGCGGACAAAAGCAGCGAGCTGTTTGCCTGCTGCCTTTAATTAGAATAAGACATAATAAAAGTAGAAACCACATGGGAAACCTGATTTTTTATTATAATCTCTGTAGAGAGCATGCAGTCTAGGAAAATAGTCTGTGATTTTTTAGCTTGTGAACAGAGACAGTAAACATTATAGTTTTGATCACTTGAAAACTTTTCTGCCTGTTCCACTTTAACATCTCTTTCATAGCATATCCAGACAGTGCACAAATAATTGAATAACAGAATAAATCCAGCTGAAAATGCAAAGATTTGAATGACAACTCCCCAAGATCTTCCAAAGTCCAGTTACAGGACAGTAACTTTCAGAAGCATGGATTTGTCTGTCCTGGAGCAAAACTCAAGTCTCAAGCCTCCCCAAGTCAGATTACAGGAAATTTCTACTAAAGGAAATTACTACTGCTATCATTTTACAGTCTCTCTTACTTATCTTCTACTAGCAATGTCCAGCAGCACAACTCCCAAACAAAAACATTCAATAATTATGTTCATACTTTCCTCCATGTTGTCTTTTTAGTTCAGGAGTCCATAGGAAATACCATAAAATTACTTATTTTCCACCTCATTGCAAGATGTCAGAAAATTAAACTCCTTTACTATCATATTTAATGTTTATTTAAAAAAATGCTTTGAAATAAATCACCTAAATAAATTGAAATTCAACTTCAAAAAATAAAAAGATCTTTTAAGTCCTGTGTTTCTCAGTGATTTTGCTGCCCTGATGTCTGCAGGTACACAGCAATGCAACCCCTTGTTTTCTGGTGGGGTCATTTTGTTACCCCCTTGTGTTACCTGCTTTTCTGTAGCCTGATATGGAGAACCTTCTACAACCATGAGAGCACACTGCCTCAGGCAGGACCATCAGTTTGATAAACATCTGTTGTTCGTCAATGCCTTCAGCTCCACCACCGTGAAATTAAACTCTTTTTTTGGCATTACCAAAATAAAGATTTGCTCAAAACAGCAGAAAATCTACCCTGGCTTGAAGGCTTATTTCCCCATCCTCTGTCTTCCATTCCATTTCCCTTCCATTTTTCTCCCATTAAAATCCTGGAGTCTTTGGTCCAAGAATGTATTTGGAGAAAAAAACAGACACTAATTCACAAACCAGTTAGTCACTTCCAGTAGCCAACAGGACTAATAAAACTGAGGTAATAAAAGCTAGAATAAAAACAGAGGGAAAATCCTGACCATCTTCCAGGATTTGGAAATGTACAACTCAATATACAACTCAAATACACCCATTGACTGCTTCACCATCATGACTGTACCTTTAATTACCAGTATTTATGGGGTTTAGAAAACATAGGAAAGAAAATTTTTAGTACATGAAAGATGAACATTTTCTACACTGAATTCTTCCTAACTGCATATCCTGAATTTTTAAACAATCTTTAGACAGTTTTTCACCTAGCTCTTAAGCAGAAAACCTTGCATGCAAGTTTTCACAAGAAGAAATTGGTGAATTGCTTCTTTGCTGTCAATAAAAAATCTGAATTTGGAAGGACAATTACGCCAGCATTTGAGTTCTTCTAATTAAATCTCAATAAGTTTACCACTATGCAGAGGTGTCTAAGGAAAATAATATTCATTTAGTATGGAAGCATTTTAAAAAAAAAAAAAACAAGCCTGTTTTGATTATGAACATGATTAAATAAATAGTTTAATGTTTGAAAGGGTGGATATCAAGTTTTGTTTTGGTTTCTTTTAATGTACAGGTAACACATTTATATGGCAATGGGGATAACATATTCGTCATGGTTAATCTAGAATGCAAAGCTATAAACCAACATAATAGTCTATCTGGTTTATATATGTTCTACAGAGATGACATTCTGCCAGTCTAGAGAAAAATGCAGAACGGCATGTTGTTACTGAGGTTAATCAACATGCTATTCGCAGAGAACCACTCAATCACAGACTTAGAGGCAGCAATGGATTGGCAAAAATGCACTGCTCCAAGCAGATAAATGACGCTCAAACTGACATTTAGAAAACATAAATTCTATTAAACGCTTCATCATATAGTACATTTTTAAGAGTACTTCCTTTGGAAGGAATTAGGCTTACATCACTTCTGTCTGTTTCTGCTTTCCTGATATAAATAACAAAATAGGGCACTTTGCCCCAGACAAGCAGTCTAAGCCAAGCCAGGCCAGTGATCTTCATGGAGACCTTTAAGGATTCATGAATGCTTCAAAAATAAAATAAGTTGTCCTAGCAGTACTGGAACAATTGCTGTCCTGTTTAAACCCCCCTCCTTTAGCCGCTCTCACATATGGGGGCTCCTCATGTACACTCTCTTCTCCATTCAACCCTTCAATTTCACTAAACTCATCTCACACCTTTTGATTATTCCTTTGACAAGATAGGTTAAAATTGGCCAACAGTTGGAGAGACAAACAGAAATACATATGTGACATTTAGTTTCGTTCTTTTTACCTAAAATTAACTAATTAAATCTGATACCTCCTGAATTTTAGGCATTCCGTATGTAGCACAATACGACTATGGCACTGCCAGTCAAAGCGTACCTTCAAAATTAACCAATTTCCTATGGCTGGAGATTAAAAGAAGACAGCATTCGGAGAGCAGTGTTGTCCTACCTTCCAGTTCCAATGGAGCTGAGGTTTTATAAGCAGGAATTGGCCTCAGAGAAGCTGAAGATACAGAGAAATTTCTCCTGTTTCAAGATAGATGTGATGCAGAAAACTGAGTCCATATAGTGGAATGCACTGGAGATCTGGATTGCAGCAGCAGCAGAAAGAAAGGACTATCTCCCAGCAATAACCATCTAATCTATTTTCTTGATATTTACAGAGTAATGACAGAGACTGAAACATGAGTTCTGATCCACTGCTTCCACCTGCCAGAAGAGGAATATGACATTAGCTGCCACAAAAGATGATGTCTGAGCAAGCGAGATAGAAAAGGAGAGTCAATGAGAAAAAGAAAAAAATATGGAATGAATGAATGCTTTAAAGATGAGTGCAGTTACAAGAAAAAAAACATCAATGCAAAATAATTATATATGACAACTAATCCATAAGAGGAGTTTTTTTCAAGAAAGGCATGGGCTTGTTAGAGCAGGTCCAGAGGAGGCCACAAAGATGAAGAAAGGCTGAGAGAATTGGAGTTCTTCATCCTGGAGAAGAGAAGACTCAGGGACACTTTATTGCAGCCTTTCAATAATTAAAGGGGGATTATAAGAAAGATAGAAGGATACTTTTTACCAGGGCCTGTAGTGACAAGGCAAGGAGCAACAGTTTTAAACCGAGAGTATGTTTAAATGGACATAAGGAAAACATTTTTTATGTTGAGGGTGGTGAGGTACTGGAACAAGTTGCCCAGAGAAGTTGTGGATGCCCCATCCTTGGAAGTGTTCAAGATGAGATTGGATGGGGCTTTGAGCAACCTGATCAATTGAAAGATGTCCTTGCCCATTGCAGTGGAGTCGAACTAGATGACACTTACAGGTCTCTTCCAACTCAAACCATTCTATCATTCTATGATTCTGTAATTTTCATCCCATCCAAGTGTATTTTAATAATGAAACCTGTTTGTTCAATATAAACCAAATATATTATCCAATATTTATAAGGTTAAAACGTGCTACCTGTAATCAATGAAGAACAATATAAACAAGAACCAATTTCCAGAAAAAAGGAAGAAAACCACAAGCATTGTTCATAAAATGAAAGTATTTATCTGGAAGAAAGGAGTTTCTGCACCCAAGCCCCATTTTTGGTTAATGAAGAAAGAGATCCTTTCCTCAGATATTGCAGCTACACTGAAATGAGGCAAGAGCATTGAAGGACAGAGGACAGCCAATGCCCATTTAATGAAGAAACAGAGATGCCGGCTTATAGTGAAAAGGTCAAAATTAGATAGAAAACAAACATTAAAAATATGGAAAAGACCAGGACTTTAGAAAGAATTGCTTTTTTCTCTTTTTTTTTTTTTTTTTTGAGTGGGGAGCAGATTATTTAATAGGAGTAGTAATTGCAGTAATGAGAATACATTTGCTCTTTGCAGTTGGGAAATAAGCAGTGGTCTGTGACACATATGTAAATGATTTGAAATAGAAATCAGAATGAGGAGCTTCTCCTCCATTTTAAAGAAAGAAGAACAAGTCCTGGATAACCACAAAGCCATTTCTGAGGCCAGAATTTTCATTTATCTTAAGTAAAAGTAAGTAATTGAGGTGTGTATCTCCTTAGGCATGTATCAACTCAGTTCTTGGTCAGTCTCCTATTGGGGCCACTATCTAAGCTACCAATGAGAGAATTTGAATTTACAAATCTTGTCATACCTAGGTGTCCTATATTGTTAGTCATTTACTGCTGGATTAACACTTATAAAGCTAGTTGTTTGGTTTACCCATAAAAGCTGCATATGGAAACCAAGGAAGTGGATTACAACAATTTTTTATTTTGGCTGCAATTAAAATGGACCACAAGGACAAAGCATGGAGAAATGAGTCATGGTTAGCCTTTTTGCTGCTGGGCGGATCCCAGGGTACATTCACCATTGTGAATTCTGTGACGCAGAACAGCTCATGGAGAGCCCAAGCATGTGAAATGCTCACTGCTCCATTTCTGGTTGGAGCAGAGAACATTAATGAGCCAGCAAGGTCCAGTTTCAGTGCAGAGAGCCAGGAGGTATCTCTTGCTCTTCTTCTGGACCTACTGCATTTGGGAGTGCAAATTATCTGCCATTGTGGCACACACATGCCAATAAAAAAGAGCAAAAGGCTCCTGCACATTCATTAGCTTATTGGTCGCTTTCCAAGTCAGCTGGTATGATACGGCCTCAGGGAAGAAAGGCCATGACTAAGAGAAGTGTTGATTCATTTTTTCACAAGCTTTTTACCACCAGTTGTGGAGGGATGTGCTGCTGCACTGAAACCCCACAGAGCAGAAAGCTGCTTCATCCTAAGTAAAAGCTGCCAAGGGAGTGCTGAAGCTGGTGGCCATTCTGCTGCCATGAAAGCAGCTAAGCGTCGTAAGAAAAGTATGGCATGTTCTTGGCACCCACTTCTCATACAGTGACCATTTGCATTTGCACCCATTTTACTAGTATGTCAGCCACTGGCCATTTAAAATGCAATTTTCACCATGTGAAAAACTATGCTATTATCAGATTGTTGGCTTTAACTCAGTCTGTGTTGTGGTTTGACTTCGGCTGCATGCCAGGTGTCCACCAAAGCTGCTCTGTCACTCCCCTCCTCAGCTGGGCAGGGGAGAGAAAATACAAGGAAAGGTTCCTGGGTTGAGATAAAGACAGGGAGAGATCATTCACTGATTACCATCATGAGCAACACAGACTCAACTTGAGGAAATTAGATTATTACCAGTCAAATCAGAGTAGGATAATAAGAAATAACACCAAATCTTAAATACCTTCCCCCCACCCCTACCTTCTTCCCTGGATCAGCTTTGTTCATGATTTCCCTACTTTCTCCCCCCGAGTGGCGCAGAGGGATGGGGAATGGGGGTTGTGGTCAGTCCATCACACGTTGTCTCTGCTGCTTCTTCCTCCTCAGGGGGAAGACTCCTCACACTCTGTCCCTGAACCAGTGTGGGGTCCCTCCCATGGGAGACAGTCTCCACCAACTTCTCTAACGTGAGCCCTTCTTCACGAACTGCTCCGATGTGGGTCCCTTTTGCAGTGTACAGTCCTTTAGGAGCAGACTTCCTGGGAAGCAGGGATTCACTATAGGTAGTGGTTGCTCTGGAAGACAAATGTCATAGTAATGAATATATTCCCTCTTCTTCATCTTAGCTTTTATTGCTGAGCAGACATCATATGGTATGGAATATCCTTTTGATCAGTTTGGATCAGCTGTCCTGGCTATGTCCCATCCCAAGATCTTGGCCACCCGCAGCCTACTGGTGAGGGGGGTGGGAAGAATTTCAGAGAGACATCCTTGACGCTGTGTGAGCACTGCTCAGCAGCAGCCAAAACACTGGTGTGTTATCAAAACCTTTTATAGCTACTAATACAAAGCACAGCACTGTGGGGGATGCTGTGGGGAAAATTAACTCCATCTCAGCCAGACCAAATAAAATTTGAAACTAAAATTTTGAAAGGGGAACAAACAACTTGGAAATGTTACCTTTTCTACGGAAAGGTCATATCTTAGTCATATCTTCAAAAAACAGCATGATGTTGATTGCTTTTGTTCAATAACTATTTTATACTTGCCTCCTTGTTTAAACTCTAAGTACTCGACATCATGTTATTTTTTTAAAATCTAAGTTAACATTTATGGGGTTTTTCTGTCCTACCTAATTATTTTTCACCCTTTATCATATTTATACTGTTGACAGGATTGGTAATACTTGGACTAATCTTACTATCTCTTTTTTATTTTAGATACATTTGCCATACATTATTTTTACAAAATCTCTGAGAGGCTTGCAAAAGACACAAAAAATAATAAATATCTATTTTGTCTGGAAATTTAAGTTTCAAGATCAGTAAGAAACAGGAAACAAGAATCTGAAACAGACAAATAATTTTGGCAAAAGTAGATTACTCTCTTTCCTTTGTCCATCATTTTTAAAACTGTCAACAGTAGTAGCATATATTAGTTAGAGAATGTTTCTAGTTATGGAAATGAATATAGGCTGAACTTTTTTTACAAAATCACATTTCAAAAACCGACAGAAAACTTGGGACATTCTTAAATCACAGAGAAAAGGGAGAAATCCTCAAGAATGATTTTTTTCTTTGTAAAGGGTAATGTATGCAAAAGAAAACAGAGAAAATACATCCTATAAAATATTCTGGAAAATAAATTATAATGAGACATCCCAGTCCTTAACATAAGCTGTGAAGTAAATTTTATTTTTTCCTTCAAAAAATAAACTGCTAACATTAAATCAGGACACTTCTCATCCTTCAGTCAGGTATGTCTGATCCTGAGGCAACCAATTTGCTTCTTGAGTAGCTGGGTTTAAGAGCCTGGAAAGTTCTCATGGCTGTACTAGATGTGGTCACCATGGGATCTCAGAGAACCAGAGACTCCTGAGATATTCCTTTTGCTGTAGCTAGCACTGGTCAGAGCTCTGCCTGCTTGCCTATACGCAGGACAGGACCACAGCTCAGGAGGCCTTGAAGAGGGATTCCCATGGGATGCCCATGAGCCTGGCAGGAGGAAGCTTTATCCAGGGACAACCACCTGCACGTAGTTCTGACATGGGCAATAGTGCTGCCGTAAAGTGGGTAAAAAACCTTACAGTGACCATATATTTACATGCCTTCATGTTTGGCATCTGCTACATCATGGCCCTAATTACTAGATCAGAAGCTAACAGGAGAAAAGAAAAAAAATACCTGTCTCTTCCCACAAACTACTTCTGCTGCTCTTAGTGGTAAGGGATGCAACTGTGTAAATGATCAGAGCATTCCTTCTGCCTAACCCACATTGAGGGTTCCGCCCCACCCCCCTTTTTTTTTTTAAAACAAGGCTTTTCTAATATTTTAGATCCCTCCTCTGACATCCTCCTAGAATTTCCAAAATTACTTTGTACTAACCTGTTTTTCATATTGCAAATTTTCAATTAAAAGAGAAATGCAATGAGAAGCACTTAATATCCATAACAATCCTCACTGCTGCCATTACACAGACAGCAGGAAACTTGTTATCTCCTCTTATCATATGTTACTTCTGTACAGCAGAGTCACAAAGTCATTGAGTCACTCCCCAACATAGAGGAATTAAATAATTCCCAAATTTTAGTTCCAAATGAGATATAAATGCCAAGGCCTGTCTCCCTATAAGACAGGAAAGCCACAGGAAACTCAGGGCTAGTAGCCACTCATGGTCATACCTGGCTTCAGTACCCACAGCCAAGACAGCCACTGCACTGAGAAGCGCTTAAGTGGTTGGATTCACAGAAGCATTTTGAACATCACCACGTTCCTATTCAATATCCATCATAGGATGGTGCTTGTTAGCAGCATGCTTAGAACCCCAAATTAAGAACCTTTATAATGAGCTTCCTACACATAGAGAGTGGTAGGTTATGCCTGCTGCAAATTGCTTATACACCAAAAAGACCAGGCAGCCCACCTGTGGGGCTGCAGCTCCCCTTCAGCGCACTGAGCATTTGCTGTCTGTTCATAGTCCTCCAAAGTTTCTTCTGCAGTTGGTGAAAGAGACTCACCAGGCCTGGTGAAAGCCCCGACAAGGCTGGGCTGACCTCCTGCTGAGGATGGCCACTACATCAGGTCACAGGTCACAGATTATTTCTCTTAAATCTAAAACAACAAACCACAAGTGTCTAAAATCATGTCATTCATTTTGAGGGTGTGCTTCGGAGAGAAATTCAGTCCAAGTGTTAAATTAGTTTGAAGAAAAGTCCAAATCATACTCATGGCTATAAGCAGAATAACTTACACTAACTCTTTGAAAAGAAAGTATTGTTGCTAAACCCAAATGTCCAGTAAGTGTTCTCCAAAGAATGCTTGACTCAACCACAATTCTGTAGCTAGGAGGTCAATAAAATGCTCCATAAGTTTTGGGACTGTGATTAGGTCGTGATGAATAAATTAGTCTATAGCTATTGTAAGCAGGCTTTATTCCTTGCTTCCTTTAAAATGTTAATAGTTTTAACAACCACATAGTTGAAATGGTTTGTACCATTTGATTAGACAAGTACTTCATGCCTAGAAACTCTGCTGGTGTTATTCTCTTGCATGATATTAAAATTATTCTTAAATACAGAAGGAAAATAGTTGAGAACTGAAATCTTCCCTCTGAGAAATCCACATTGATTCAGAACGTGTTAGACTCTGATGTTACACATAAAAAGTTCAGAACACCTTCGCTGCTCCAAGGAGATTATAGTTCTACAGGGGTATGAAAAATTTATTGGAGTTTCACAGACAGCTATTTTTTTCCCTCCTCTGTATGGATTATATTCTGTCTGGAGAGAATGAAGGTAGGTCTCCTGACCTTCTAAAGTTGACTGTGATTACTGTGTCAACTTCCACTCTTATTATAGTTATTTAACTGCATATCTTGCCCTTGCATATAATGCAGTAACTTCAGTGTCTTTATCATCTGCTTTTGGAGACAGCTGTAACACTATCACACCTTGTACAGTGAGATTGATCAGCTCATCATCTTCAGCAGAGGATGCGTATCATACTACTTAATGTTTCTTTGGTGTGACGCGAACTGTGGCTTTGCTTGAAGATCAAAAGGTTATTTAACCTGATCAGTGTTTACCCTAGGACTCCTTGGGTTTTCCAACATTGTGGTGAATATCTGAGGACGATAAACTAGGTGATTATAGACAGCCAATTTGTTTCCATGAAACTGCCATTAGCTAGGGCAAGGTGGTTTTTAATATGCTTTAATATATTGTTTTGATTAACAAATGTTTTCTTCCTTCTAAGAAGGTCTGAGCTTGAAGTCTTGGACTCACCAAATTCGCTCTGATTGTATCCAAAGTTGTCAGCCATATCCTGTCACTTCTGCCACTGTCTCAGCCTATTAAAAATTAAAGCATGTGAGAAAACTAGACTGCAGCTTTTCAAGTAGCTACAACAGCTTCAGAGGAGGTTCTTTAGTGACACTATATAAATGTTTTCCCTTTGATATAGCCCAGCTATGCTTTTCAGCCTCATACACAAGATATCTCTAGCACCAACCCAGCTGGTTGTCCACTAGGACTTGGAATGAAAAAGTTATGCACCTACATTGAAAAAACAATTGATGAACTGTAAAATTTTGACCACTTTACTGTGTCTGTAATGCCAGCAGGAGCATTCATTCCGCTGCTGTTAGTGTGCTGAAGCTTTCAAGATCTGGACTATGTTTTCCCTTGCTGGTCAGCAAGACCCCTATGAGCATAGCCAAGGACCATGCGTTGCCTTGTGCTACTTCAGGGAACAGAAGTGTGACATTTACTTCCATATGCCACAAAGACCAAGTTACACAGACCACCAAATCTGCAAAGCCTGCCAAGTATCCAGAAAAAATCCAGAGTGAGAACAAGAATTTTAAGAGGGTTTGTTTTCAATGCTTTTAAATTTTACCACCAATAATGCCAGCTATCACCCTCTAGTTTATATTAAAAAACAGAATTCCTATCAATCACAACTTCTTGGCATAAAACAGTTAAGACACTAGTACAGTAGGAGAATATATATATTTATGTCAATTCTATTATCTTTATACAAATGCTTCCAAAGTTAGACAACCCCTTTTCTGCCATTTGGTTTACTCAAATTCTCACTGGGACTCAAAAATTAGTTCCAGACTCAAAACTAACTGGTCCTTAAAATGTACAAAAATTTTCGTTTTGTATCTTATCAGAAACAATTTCTATTTGAACGTGTATCATAGAATCTTACCACGGCATTTATTCAATCCAAACACCAAAAATCAAAGTAGTAGAACATGTAGGATGTTGTGTATCTTGTAATGTCAATACAATGTCTTGTAATGTCATTACATTTGTAATGAACACAGAAAAATACATTTCATCCCGAAGAACCTTAATTCTCATCTAAGCTTTAAAAAGGTTGGTATCAACAGCATTTTTAATCTTGGTTCTGGTATTAAAATGTTCTTTTTAATGTTATTGGTAAACAGACATTATTTTTAGAATATATTTATTAATGGATAAGTTTTTGATAATGTGTTTTTAATCTGAGAGTCTCACATAACTTCTGCAAATACATAACATTGTCTATGCATATATATATGTGTGTGTGTTATATGTAAACATAGGTATAAACATAAATATGCAGACGTGCAACTATAATAGCTAATTTAAAACTTCAACATTATTTTGTGCTGCGTTTATGTCCAATTGCACTTCTCACATTACTGAGAAAATAATCTTCATCTTTAATTACCATGGTTGAAATTTACTTATTTAAGTGCAACATTTTCATTGTGGGAAGGTCCCCAGGTAACGCATGGAAGAGGCAGAAACATCAGCAAGAAAGATACTTGGTTTTGACTTGGTTTGATCTGCACAACCCTCCCTCCTTTGCATTACCATGGATATTTTAAGGGAAATTAACTGTTTTCTTATGTTCAGGATTTCAGTTTTCATGCAGGGAACACATTTAGTGGAGAGATATAGTGAAAAGATCAGTACAGCTTTATTCATTAGAGATTCATAGAATCATTTAGGTTAGAAAAGACCTTGAAAATCACCAGGTCCAACCACAAACCTAACACTGCCAAGTCCACCACTAAACTGTGTCCCTGAGCACCACATCTATGTCTCTTAAATACCAGGAATGGTGACTCCACCACTGGAACTTCAGGCCTGTTCCAATGCCTGACAGCCCATTTGGTGAAGAAATTTTTCCTAATATCCGAACTAAACCTCCCCAGCACAACTTGAGGCCATTTCCTCTTGTCCTATTGCTTGTCACTTGGGAGAAGAGATGAACACCCACCTCTCTGCAACCTCCTTTCGAGTAGTTGTAGAGAGTGATAAGGTCTTCTCTGAGCCTACTATTCTCCAGGCTAAACAACCCCCGTTCACTCAGCCGCTCCTTCATGGCCATCGATCACGTTGATGGCTCATACTCAGCCGGCTGTCAACCAACACCCCCAGGTTCTTTTCCACCAGGCAGTTTTCCAGCCACTCATCCCCCAGCCTGTAGCTGTGCAGGGGGTTGTTGTGGCCCAAGTGCAGGACCCGGCACTTGGCCCTGTTGAACCTCACACAGTTGGCCTTGGCCCATTGATATAGCCTGTCCAGATCCCTCTGAAGAGCCTTCCTGCCCTCAGGCAGATCAACACTCATGATGTTATGATTAGTGAGAACTGGCACAGGAGATTGCTTACCAAAGCCTGCAGTTCCTGCCAGAAAACCTGCTTCTGCGTGAGGTCCTCTCCACAGGCTTCAGGGGAATCTCCGCTCCACTGCCTGGAGCACCTCCTCCTCCTCCTTCACTGACCTTGGTGTCTGCGGAGTTGTTCCTCTCCCATATTCTCACTCCTCTCTCACAGCTGCTGCACTGCCTTTTTTATCCTTTCTTCAAAATCTTTTGCAGAAGCATCACCAGCTGGTGGTCACAGCTCTGGGCAGCAGTGGGTCCATTTGGAGCCACCTGAAACTGGATGTGCACAACATGGGGGCAGCTCCTGATCTCTTCTCACAGAGGTCATTCCTGCAGCCTCCCCCCATACCAAAACCTTTCCATATAAATACATTCTCATAGGCTCTTTTTGCATCTTTTGAACTCTATTTGAATACTGGTTCACACTAGGCCATGGGTATGAACACATCAAAACTTTGGGGCACTTCAGACTCCAGTGTGTGCATGAGAAACTACAAGAAAAGAAACTGAGGTTTCAAAAAAGGTGTGGAGACTTTGGAAAAAAGGTGCTGAATAATTATACCTTATAGGAAAGAGAGAAATATTTCATGAATCTTCTTGCAAAGTATTTGCTCCAATATCGCTGACATTTTCTAAAGGCAATATTTACCATTTTGCTCCGTAACATCGCATCGTTCATTTTTAGTACCACTTGAATGACATGACACTTTTCAAAACCTACTGTGAAGGCAGTAAATCTGTCTAGTGCTTAGAACAGATAAAATTCATTATTCAAGCAGCAGTGTTATTGACAGTATATCAAAAGGTCAAATGAGCAGATTAAAAATTTGCGGTATGAATTAAACATACCAGTTGATCTTTATGACAGTGAATACATTTCACACAGGCAGAAGAGATTTGTATGTTTTCTGTTAACAGATTTGGGCACATCTTTTGCACTTTCTGCTTGAGCAAGTGCAAAATATATTTGGAGGGAGGCAGATGACAAGCAATGAGATAAAAAGCAATGTGAAATTTTGCACATTGCAATTTTAAAGGGAAATGTTGACTGAGAGAGTTGTAATAGAAATAAAAATTGTAAATTTTAATCCTCCTAAATGGCTGAGACCTTTCTGTGTACATGAATACCATATATACAAATAGATAATTTTCCTTTTTTGATACAGATAGGGCTTACAGCAGTTAAATTTACTATGTAGTCTGTATGCAGTCATTACTAATCTAGAAAGCATAATTTTAAACAAAGCACGTAAGCCAGAGTCCACAGGACTAGAAAACCCAGACATAGGAATACAAAATCCAGATGCAGAGTGTAATGCAAATTTCTATTATTGGGTTAGGCAACTCAGCTTGATCTTCATACCAAAAAAAAAAAAAATCAGGAAAAAAAGAAACTGAAATATATATTTTTTCTATGTTGTTTTTTTCTCCTGGTCTCTGAAAGCAGCAAGCTCCCAAGAAAGCAGCTGTGACTCATTTTTCTCACTGAACCATTCCAGATAAGAAGTCATCCCTATCCTGGAATATGATGGAGGCACAGGCAGGACTGGTTTGACAGAAGTTTGTCAAGAAAAGGCCAAGCACAGTCTTTATGGGTCACAGTCACAGCTAACACCATTTTTTATATTTCCACATTTCACATTTTGTCTACATTTTCAAAACAGTAAAAACACTGGGTGCCAAAACAACTGTTTCCCATCTGATCAAGGACACTTTATAGGTTTTTTTGCATCTCTTCTGTTCCTCTGTGGTCCTCTTTGATCTCAATTTAGATTGCAAATTGCTCTGTGATAGTCACCATCCCTCCAGAGTGCCACAAGAAAATTCAGGTTAGGAGGATCTGCAGGGGTCCAACCACCTGCTTTAACTGGGCTGAGTCATGAGCCTCAGGGCTTCATCCAGTCAGGTCCTGAAAATTCCCAAGGATGGGAATGCTACAACTGTGCCTGTACCACTGCCTGACTGTCCTCATCAAGCAATATTTTTTCTTGTATATATCCAAGTCTGAACCTCTCTTGTTTTAGTTCATCTGTTGTATCTTCTCCTCTCGCCATTCACTGTTGTGAAAAGCTTGGCTCCCTCTTCTCAATGACTTCCCCATAGATACTGGTGTTCTGCTGTTAGGTGCCCCCAAAGCTGTCTTCCTGTCCAGGCCAACGACCCATCCTTTCCTTATAGGCCAAGTGCTCCAATATCTGACCATCCCAAAAGCCTTCTGCTGGACCTGCTCCAGTTGATTGAATGTCTTTGTTTTCTTGTCAGGTGGCCCAAAACTGAATGCAGAATCTTGATGTGGCCTAATGAGTGTTGAGTAAAGGGGAATTGTCATTTCCCTCAGCCTATGGGATACAGACTCTGCTCATGTGCCACTCTGTCCTGGCCTGGTTATCCCGGGAAGGGGGAGATTCGTTGTTATACCCAGAGTGAGATTAAGATACAAACGAGGTCAGATACCGCTAACAAAGGAGTTTATTTTTGTTGTAAGAAAGTAGCGATAGGAGAGAGAGAAAATAGAAAAGGGGGAAAATTTAGCAAGCAGTTGGGATAGAATTGCAAGAGATAATCACTACCATGGATCCAGCAACGTCCCGTTGGTCCGTAGTCTTGCAGTCTTCGGTGGGGAGGGTTTCTCTTCCTCTTCGGGGGTTGGTCTCATAGTCTTTTATAGGGACTCTTGCCTCCTGCACACGCTCTCAGCAGCTGATCCCATGGGGTGCACAGGACCCCTGCGAGACCACTTGCATGCTTTGGCAGGCTTGGGGTCCTCTGTGTCTGGACCCCCCATGAAGCAATGTCGTTGTTCTTTGTCCTTGATCGGAACTGGTCTCCAGAGGCTAATTGCATCTGTTGATAGGCCATTTGGGTCTTATCTATTCAAGTCTGCAGGCAATCGTTGCTCCCAAGTCACCAAAAGTCAAGCCACCAGGAAGTTTCACAACTTTGTCAGCAAGCTTTGAGACAACGCAAGATAAGGTCTCTCACACGCTCACTGTCTGCCATGGCCCCCAGGATATCTTCAGCAAACCTACTCCCTAGTCCATCCCTCATCCTGCATCACTGCCAGCATTCTTCCTTCTGAGGGGGAGGACTTTGAAGTTGTCCTTATTGAATTTTGTATGTATACTGTTGGCCTGTTCCTCCAGTCTCCTAGCCCCTCTGAATGGCAGCCCTGCCTTTGGGAAATCAGCTCCTCCTCTCAGTTTGGTGTTATCTGCTGAGTGTGCAATGTCGCTTCCTCCAGGCTGCTGATAATCATGTAAAGCAGGACAGGTCCCAGGAGAGATCCCTGTGGTGCTTTGCTTCTCACCAGCCTTCAGGTAGACCATGACCCTTAACCGCCACCCTCTGAGCCCAACCTTCCAACCAGTTCCTAAGGCTTGGCAGTGCCAAGGAAACACACCAGCACACCCTTGTTGACCATGATGAGCCTTTGGCCCTCCCAGTCTGATGGAAAGTTTTTTCCTAACTGAGGTTTCTTGCCTGATTAACAGCACTTTGCAGATGTCACAGCAAGAGAAAAATCAAACTAAACAGTCTGGTTTTTTCACATGAGACTATTTACATTGTGCCAGGTCATATCAGTGTTCCTGACTCTAAAACAATAAAATACACATTCAGACAACAAAAAGTTACAATAGTGACCAATAATCCATGGGAGACCAGTATATGGAATCAACAATCATAAAACACCACCGAGAAAGAAAATAGAAAGAAACAATGGTCTCAGTCATATGGAATAGTTGGGCTATTGCTCCTGCTGGTCTTTTAGGCTTTAAATGATCAGATTGCCACAGTGAATTAAAAGAAAGAGGAAAAGAAAATAGCTATGGTCACATCTGCAGCTGCCTGTGAAGTATGAGAGCCAGATCAACAACAGCGCTAAAAGAATAGCAGTTACGCTTGGCCAAAAGGAATTCATCACAGGGAACACCAGATCGCTAGTTAAGGAGGTCAATGACTGCTTCAGTCGATTACTGTTGAAACACATGGATGCCTCCTGATTTCACAGTGGAGCAGCATCTAGCTTTCTGCTCACAATACATTTCAAAAGTAATACACAGTGATGACATGCATGCTCCTGTGATGGTGTATACACATTTTTATACACTCTATAAATATGTAGAAACTTTATAAACATAACTTGGGTAATTGAAGTTTCTTTATGCTAGTTGTTATTAGGTAACATTAAATATTCCAGTCCTCCAAAGTAACACCTCCCACAGCTAGAGAGCAGATTGCTGTCAATGCCCAGGCTTTTCCTTCAAAAAAGCATGTAATGTCATGATTTACCAGTCAGATGCAAAAGAGAGTGCAGCCCTCTTGAAAGTTCCCTGTCAGCCTTATGTGGGGAGAAGAATCCTGACCAAATCCATACCTGAATACTGGACTAAAGCAGAGAAATAAGCATCCACACATAGCACTAGTTCCTGCTAAAATAAGAATGCCCAATTTGGGGCTTTATAAATAAGTGGCTCTGATTGTATTTGGCAAATTATTTTTTTACAGCCTCTGAGCTGCAAGACTGAACTGCTATGATGGTGGTATAAACCTGACCACTTCCTTGGAAGAGAACAGCATATCCCATCACTCAGCGTTACTCTTGCTAAATAACTTGTACTTCCAAACCCCTCAAATGACCTGCTGTGCTGCTATCATCATGACAACAAAACGCTGCAGCTCCTGATTTGTACTGATTTATTTCAGTACTCTTCCACTCGTGGTTGTTTTTTTAGTGTAGTACCTGTATTTAATCTGAACAACGACCCCTTTATTTGCAAAATCAATCAAGCACTAGTCCGTCCACCCAACACAGTTCCGGATGCAGCATAGTTCTGTGGAATATTTCCCTGCTTTGGTTTTAGAAGCCTGAACAGAGTAATTTCCACCATATGCAGCTCTTTCGATATCTAGGATACAGTTTTTTCTTTTAGTGAGAAACAGCCTACCGCTCTTATTTACACCTACAGATAATAGTGAAACCAATGGGTGTGGGTCTTGGGGCTACTCCTTAAATTTCCTTGGTCCTCAGGTTTTCTGCCACAGAACCTACTCTCCATCTCAAGACAACCCACGGATGAAATTAACGAGCACAGTATCTCTGTCCCCATTCCTGTTCCCAGGAAGTGTTGTTTCCCTGGAGACACAATAACAGTTAAAGTCTTTTTATCCAGGTGCCCCATGTTTCTAAGACCCAGGAGAAAACCCCTACAAAGTTAAGAAGATGGTGTCTCTGAAGCAGGCATTTTTTAACTCCGACTGTATAACTGTGCTGCCATCACAAGTATCTGAGACTCACTGACACCTAAATACATGCTGCAGCCTAAATTAAAGTAATCATCAACCTCTATTATAGATAATGCAGCACATAAGCAGTCAAACCACAGATGGCATTTGCATTTTTGCCTTCAGAAAAAACCCATCCAAATTTAATTGAAATAAAGCTACCACAAATTCTGAGACCAAGTTTAGCTGAACATGTAATAATGAAGACGGTTTGTACTTGCAAATTAGTCCTTTCTTCCTTCCTGTTTTCTAAAAATATACTTTTGGACAGCCAAGCATACTGTGTTCCCAGATTTGGTAAGTGGTGGAAACATCTGTATCCCCTGACAGTATTCTCCTGTACCTGCAGATCAGCCTGTTTGGTTTTCCTCTGTATTTGTATGTCTTGTTACAAGCAGTTGTCACGAAGGGTTAAGAATATCAGCTAGTCTGATGCCCACTGTCACCATGAGGTTTCTTGACATGATATTTTTCAAGTTTGCACCTTTTCTGGAATTTTCCAACCCCCCTTCAACTCCTATTTGCATTTTTTCAATTTGGATGCAATTTTAGAGTGTTTTCTCTCCGTCTTCAGTCTCTTTAGGTAACACATTCTCTTGATCCGAATGGCTTTTGCATGCTGTTAGCCCTGTGGATGTATTGTGAACATACTCTCATTTTGTTAGTAGGATATTTCTAAAAGATTTGTATGTTCCAGCTCTGAGCTAAGTTTTTCAATTACATATATGCATATTTAAAAAAAAAAAAAAAAAAAGAAAAGGAGCTATCTTTCTGGTACCTTCCTAAGACTTGAATGTAAATTCTCCCATAACACATCCAATGCATCACTTCAGATGGAAAAAGGATTTTAAAGCAACCAAATGTGGTTAGAGCCTATTGAGCTGGCTTTTAAACTAAAAGTATCACTTTAGCTGTGTCTCCTCACCTTGCAGTCACATAAGCTGGTTCTTAGAGCTTGTATTAGTGTGAATTGCTTTTGTATTATTTTCTGCTGCATCTTTTTGCCTTCTCCTCAGAAACTAGATAAAGTCAATACCGCATTTCCCAGTTTGCAACAGGATTAGAGAATCATAGAATCGTTGAGGTTGGAAAAGACCATTAAGATCACCAAGCCCGACCGTTAACCTAACACCGCTAATACCACCACTACACCATGTCCGTAAGCACCATATCTACATGTTGTTTAAATACCTGCAGGAATGGTAAGTCAACCGCTTCCCTGGGCAGCCCATTCCAATGCCTGATAACCCTCACAGTGAAAAATCTTTTCCTAATATCCAATGTAAAACTACCCTGGAGCAACTTGAGTCTGTTTCCTCTTGTCCTATTGCTTGTTACCTGGATTGATACTGTTAGTTGACCACTGAAAACAAGTTTTCCCCATGTCCTGCACAGGAGATTGTAGCAGGGTCCCATGTCCTGTACATGGGCTCGTAGCAGGACAGGCACACTGCAGGCAACAACATTTCCAAGCCAGGCTCCCAAACCCATAGTGAATCCACATGCTCTGGGCTGACCAGAGCTTCTCACAGGATCAGCCCATAGCATCTTCAGGAGCTCCAGCTCTCAACCAACACCGCCCTGAACAGCCTGATCATGGGATATTGGGGTACTTTTTGGGCTGTGACTGTTCAAATAGGCTTCAGGAAGATGAAGAAAGATTAAGTTAATTCCCTGTTTGACATCTCCATTACTGCTAGTGATTAGCTCTGTCAATGTAAATTAAATATTCTGTTAGACATAATGTGTGTTACTTAGAATTCATTATATTTTATAAGTTGTTGTTTATTTGTGGCAAGTTGATTGTTTATTTCTTACTCACACATAGACCTTCCAGAGGTTACATAACCAAGGTTACATACATACATACATACATATATACAACTATATATGTCTTTGTGTGTATATATACGTCTGTCTGCAAGTATGTCTAGCTGTTAGGCCCAGGTTTCTCAGTCCATAAGGAGAGACAAATTTGAGTCCTCTGAGTGATAAGGAGGTCTCATAGAAGTGGATCTTATCCATGAAATGTTTCATAATCATTCACCCCTGTGCTGTGTAAAACCAGCATCTCTAGGGAAGCTCAAAGATAGCTGTTTCTAATAGGTGATGACTCTCTAAAACAGAGGTCCAGGAGAAAGGCCCAAAAAGAAAGGCTTCTGTCTGAACAGCTAAAAACTATATCCTGACTTAAATAGCCCTTGAGAGATCCTGATATCCCAAAACTGGAATAGAGCTGCAGAGATAAATCATGAGTCTAAGTTTCTCTTATCACATACCAGTTTCATTTGAAGCACTTTTCTTTTTTAACCCAGCACTTTGGTAGATAAAGCTGAAGTGATAATGTTACATGAACTGCGTTCCAAACACTGAATATATTGGTCTGTCAATTCCCAAATGGCAGATGCTTGCAAAAATGTGTCTTCTCAGTTTCTTTCTAAAGCTCCACACCCACCCACACAGAGCAGAACCCACACTAGTCACTCTGTTTCTTTCTCATTTATTACTACTGAATACAGCATTCTGTTTTAGTCCCAGGTCTGTCACTTCTGCAGAGCTATTTCTGCTTGCTTCTGGCTGGAAGAGTGCTGAAAGTGAGGAGATAAGGCATTGAAGGCTGTTCTTCTCACTTAAAAGAGCATGCACAACAATCAAGTAAATTTACATTAATATCACTGAGAACTAGTCACTTCCTAGGCCAGTTCTAGAGCTGGTGTAAACTGAATTTGTTCATTTGAAGCCAAGTGATGCTGCAGTATAGGTAGTTCCTTTGAAGTGGCAATGATTTATCCCAGCTGAAAATCTAAGCTGGAATCTGGAAAAATCAATGCTACTGTAAAAATGTTAGCTTATATAGAACCTGCTCAATAAATAAAATGTATTTGCCTTAGGACAAACGTATTTCCAAGGGCTTGTTTGCAGAAATATCTAGTCTACACAGAGCTGAGCATCAATTTCTGAATATCAGATGATCCACAGAGCTGACTGCAGTCTTCTCCCCATACCATGAGCATGGGAGTAGATGTCCTCCGTCCCATGCCCAGCTTCCAGTCATGCTGCACTGTGGAGGGTGCACTGGGGCAACACTGAAGAAGCAATACTAAAAGTAACAGGGATCACACTCACCATTTACCACACTGTAGGACACAGCTTTTAGACATGCTGGGCCCTAGCTGCCCTGATCAAAAACAAAAGCCTGTTAGATACCAGTGAGCTTGTCTCCTTTTATTGTTGATAAATAGTATCCCATTTGGGGAAAGTACAAAATGGCACCCATATTTCCCGCCTAACCCAAGTAATTTTGTGAGCTGTGATGGCACATGCAATCATCCAAATGCCAACCACATACACTGACTTGCCCTAACCCACCTGCTGGCACATAGCCAGCACCTTTCCTGCCATCTCTACCTCCATGGGACAGCACCTGGGAAGTCCTGCTCCTGCACTCCACCCTGGTGGTGCCTGCAGAAGGTACCCGTGCCAGTGGGCAACTAACTCTGACCCAGGGCAACTTACCTGACTTGTCTGTGCCTGCCGTTTCTCTTCCTTGGGCATGCCACGACGGGTGTCTGAAGGAATGTTCCCAACCTTGACCCACTATGACTTCGTGCTTTTGCTGGACGGTCGCTGGTCTGACATCCAGTTGGATATTTCCTAAATCACCTTGCCATGATTTTTTCTATTCATCATTGGTCTCCAGCAGACCTTGTCCATCTGTGGCTAGTTTGGAAAAATTACATTTAAAGTCTACAGTTTCCTTTTGTGTTGGATCAATTCCTTACAGCCCACCACTTATTTCTACAGCTGTGTGGCCAGCTCGGGGTTTTAAGGGAAGGCTGTGTAGATTCCTCCACACAGGCCATCTTTTCAAACAGCAATCATCTTCTGGAGGAAGCTCAATATTTGCATTTTTTTCCACATTTTAGCACAAATCTGTTCTTTCCCATATTCAGCAAGAGTATACAAAGGCCACATGCAATGGAAAGTGGCACTGAGAGGGATGTTGGTAGCTGCAGATGAATTCATAGTCTGGCCAGCTGTACATGCACCTCTCTGGATTCAGGTTAATAACAAAAACCCAATAAGTCATTCCATTATTAGACACAACCAGAAAAAAATGTGAAAAGAAACAGTCAGTCTCTCCACAGATCAGTTATTACACCCTTCAAAAGGAGAGCGTCCAGTGTCTAGCCATCTTATTATCATATCTCAGTGGGAACGGGAAACCGCTGGGAAAGAAATTACAAGCAATAAAGGAAGGAATTGTGCAACAGGACATCACGAACAGGGACATTCATTTTTCCAAAACAGATTTTTCTTTCTCTAATGGGATCAAATATAGTGAATTAATACATTAGCCCAAAAGTGGTTCATGGTTTTCAGAGGAACCTTTCTGGAGGAAGGGACTCATGAATAAAACTGATACTTTAGAGGACAGACAGAGATGTAGCTCTGTTTAATGTTATTTTAGTGCGGTTACCATGTTTTGGGAGAGGGGAAAAAAGGAAAGGAATGGTTTAGCTTTCTGTCCTGACATGCTACAGCACGGAGAGGATTGAACTGGAAAATGCTGCTGTTTCCCTAGAAATATTGTAACAGTAATTGCAATAAGCCCAGTAGGTTAGTGAGCAATAAACAAAAGTACTTTTACTATTAGCTGTGTCCTCACTTTTATTAAGCCTCATGTTTTTTTGCCAGAAAGAATATTACCAGCTTTCCTCCTTTACCTCCCAAAAGTCTTCAACGTGTACAAACTGGGTAGGTTATTCTTCAATTACATTTTCATATATTTCTATAAAAATACATATTTATACACACACAGAGTGGGAGATAATTCTGATATAATATACACTATATATATTTACATAGTATATTAAAAATTATCAGTTTCTATTATCTATATTTAAGGGGGATTTATATATACGTATGTAGATACAGCTAAAAAACTTTTTGTAGAAAGATGCATGGGATCAGCATTCAGAGTTGCTGTGTATTTCAGAGTTTCACTGTAATACTGTGACTGAATTCCCTGTTGTCCCTATTCAACCCATTCCTTCTCTTTCCTTCACTTACCATGCTATGAATAAGGAAAACTGTAGCGACCTCCCAACTAAAGCTTTTTCTAGTAGTCTCCTAGTTTAGAAACACTGTACAAGTGCTAAGTGTTTGGTACTATGAACGTAAAACACCCACTCCAGATTTTGAAACCTGGAATTGGTGAAGATTTCCTGGCCAGGGAAAGACTGAGTTTCTTAAACACATATTCCTGAGCTGTGTGTTGGGTCAGTCCTTTGGAAACCATTTGGCAATTTCAACCAACCTTGACATTGGAAGAGATGTATGAAGACACGTTTCTACAGACAGTCCTGTAAAAAGTGAGAAAAAAATATTTCTACCCAAATGAGTATAAATGCTGAAGGAAGGGCAACATCAGTGTATTATGGACTCCTCACTACAAACTGTTAATTTGATGAGCTTAGTTCACCGAGCATTTTTCTTTTGAAGTGTTATTTATTATCTGTTATTCTCCTTATCCACCTGCTTTTATGCTGATTCTCCTCATTCATCTTTGCACACAAGGTTTTATATGGGAATTTTAAAATTTGAGTCTCCAGATAAATATGTACTCAGAAATTCATTCTCAGCATGTCACTCATAAAGTTTTAATTTTATAAAATACATATATTTGAAAAAATAACAATGAGTTTTTCAATTGATTTAGCTAATTTTATTAGCTGTGGGAAGCAATGGAGTAGCCACCTCTGGCAAAAAAGGAGCAGATGTTGCATGGAGGAAAGGAGATTATTTTCCTTTTTATATTCAGCATATGCTTTAATCTTCTCTGACCTGTTGAATGATTAAGCTCCAGCAAGACTGTTTGCACTTAGATCTTCCTGAAGCCTCCTCTCACTGGGAAAGATTCTACGTCTATTAGGAAGGATTTGATGATCTACCTATTCAATATTAACATCCTGCAGATAATTCTGTCACTTCTTTGTTTCAAAAATAGCATGTTCCCTTTCTGTCACCTGGTCACTGCTCTGTGTGGAACAAGCAGCCCACTGCACTGGGCATTAGAACATTTTCCCTTTGTATAATCTTGCTTGCAGCCTTAGGTCAATAAGAAAAGCAATCATATATATACAGCATAAAGTATAAAGACTAGAGTGTGCTTGTTCTTAGAATCACGGAATGGTTTGGGTTGGAAGGGACCTTAAAGACCATCTAGTTCCAACCCCCCTGCCATGGGCAGGGACACCTTCCACTAGACCAGGTTGCTCAAAGCCTCATCCAGCCTGGCCTTGAAGACATCCAGGGATGAGGCATCCAAAATTTCTCAGTTCCAATGCCTCAACACCCTCTCCATGAAGAATTTTTTCCTTATATCTAACCTAAACTTCCCTGCTTTCAATTTAAAACCATTACCCCTTGTCCTTGTTACCATCATGCAATAAAAGTTTTACGCCTTGAAAGTGCTAGCACCTGAATACTAATGGCAGCCAAGTGACCTTCAGTGACCCTGTTTAGTTGCATGCATCTGTTTTACCTAGACTGTGCTTCAAGTGCAAACGCTGGGGATGTAATTATTGGTGGATGCAAATTTTCACTGACTGAAATAAAGACGGACAGATCTAGTTAAAGTTTTGGCCCAGAAAGCATGTTAATGACGGTTAAGTATAATTAAGGAAATAATTTTTTAATCCATTTTATTTCTTTTTCCTGTATATGAGATATTTCTTCTACTAAATATATATGAAACAACAGTTCATCACAGCTACTTATCTGATGCTATATACAGATGAGCTGTATCTAGTCTTATTTCAGCAGTTTCACAGAAGCATCCTCCATGTCACACATCTGATCAGCTAAAAAGCATGGACTCGATGTCATTTGAATAACTCTAGGTTGTTGGTCTATGAGGAAGAGCTGCAGGGAGACTGTCCCCTCTAATGTTAAGTATCACCCGTTTCTATGAGCTGTACCTCCTTTTCTGTAAGGGTAAAAACACACAGAGGTAACAGTCTGTGTGAGCATGAATGTTCATGGAAGCCTACTCCAAAATCTATGTAACAAAGGAAAATTTGCAATTTAATTTGAAGAAATGAAAATTACTTAGCTAATTTGAAAATGAAAAGAATTATCTAAACATCATATAATTTGGGGAAAAAAAACCAACACACACAAGGAAAAAACAACAATGAAGAAATAAAAAACTGAAGAAACAGACTCCGTAATGAAGAACCTTAAATCCTCTTAGAAAGCATATTTTTATGATTAAAAATCTCCAGGCTGGGAGAGCCTGGGCAGGCAGCAAGGCTAAGCAAAGATGGATGGGTAGGAGGAAGACCCAAAAAAACCACCGTGGCCAGTCAGCCAGATGCTCAGACCTGCACGCTGCTGCTCCTGCCAAGGCACCCTTGTTGCACACCCACTCCCTGTGCACGTGGGACAAGGGATCAACTGTGTGCAGGGACATCACTCTTGGGATTGTGTCTTCACTACTGCCTTAAAATGGCTGTAGGGGGAAGAGCTCTCCTTCACCCACCTAGGAAAGGCAGAGCTGCTTCTCTGCCCCATTTACACTAGAGGTAGTGAAGGGATTTTGTCTTGAGGGTAAGTCTCGGTCCCAACCCACCCTTAGGTGGGGTCTGCCGAGACACTTAACTCTACCAGCAGGTGGGTGAGCAGAAAGCAGGGCCAAGCTCCCCAGGAACAACCAGGGTGATCAGTCTTCAGGGGCAATGAAACAGTAATTTCCCACCCAGAGGGAAAGCAACTGCCATGCATCACCGCCTTCACAGTCCCAAACATTTATTGCACAGTGTAGTTCTTGGATTGAACCGAAGAGACAATTTAATCCTCAAGTGTATTTCAGACATCTTTTGCTGATCCTCTCAAATTTACTGATAAACATCAGAAAACGTGTGCTTTAAAACACCTTTCTGTAATTCTGTCCCTGCAAGGTTGATGAGATACTTGGCAGAGGAGACAATGTGGTGTATTACCGTGCTATCCAGATGCTGTCTGGCAGCTCATATTCACAGCTATTCAGCACTACCCCAAACAGCTTTGTACATCCAGCTCAAGGCAATCACACTTATCCGATGCAGTTATTGTTCGCATGAATCCTCATTTTAATTGCCAGCACAGTGCCCTTATACAATTCACTTCCCCCACACTGCTCCAGTTTCACAGGCTTATAGATGGAACTGTGATACAGGCCTCTGTGTGAAGTGTTCAGGAGCTGAACTAATGAAAATTGTTCATTAAAACAGGAGCCCTCACACAATTACTGTGTGGCACTGCTGATGATAACAACATCAACAACGTCATCAACAACAAAACCAACAATAATTATGATGATGATGATTAATAATAATATTAATAATAATAGCCAGAGAGAGAACCAGAGCCTAAGAGCAAGAAACCACCCCTGGCCCAAGCCTCAATTTATATACCAAGCATGATGTTTTATGGAATGAAATACCACCTTGGCCAGTCTGGGCCGGCCATCCTGACCATGCCCCCTCACAGCTTCTTGTAGCAAAAAAATTGGAAACACAGGCACAGCACCAGAAACCAAAAAAGAGCTTGACTTGGTACAAACACTCCTAGTGAATAACTGAAGACACTATCAATACTCTTCTCAGCACAAATCCCAAACATAGGCTTATACTAGCCACTGTGAAGAAAATTAACTCTGTCCCAACTAAACCCAGTGCAAGCATCATCATGTGAGGGATTTTGCTCTTCTTTGAAAACAGAAAAAACTGCCCTGCCTCATAGCTAGCGTATGGTCAGAGTGGTCATCAGGGAAATTAGATCAGAGCAATTAGCTTACTATAAATTCTTACGCCCTTGCTAACTGCAAAATAACTTCCTCCAGTAAGCAAGAGCTGTGAGGAAACATACCTGGGTGTGGAGAGTTGCTCCCTCTAATTAGCCCTTGTCATTACACCATTGGAGGAGTACAATCACATGTTTTAAATATGTATTTCAGTAACTTTTTAGAAGAATGCAGACAGAGTTGGGGAGGGGGTGAAAGGAAGAAGAGGACTGCTCTGACACAATTTTATCCTGAAATTTAAGGTCTCACAGAAAGGTTTTTAAACGTATGACAAGAAAGATATATTAATGGTAAAACAGTTTTTGGAATAATTCTTAATACATTTCTGATACAAGCAAGCTAAAGGATCTGAAGATGAAGACTTTAGCAGCTAGTCAAAATGAATTATTTCTGCTTAAACATCTACCAGAGGTGAACTTGGGGAACAGTGACTGTCTTCACAAGTGAGTTTAGTATCCATTTTGCCTCTCACCAAGAGTTGTATTCTCCCAAGGAAAATTTGGTTTTGTAAGTCAGGAAGGGAAACTTTGATAAACATTGTTCTCTCCTCAGATTAATTATTTATACTGTGTCATCTTACTTGTAAATTTAAAAAATTTTCATGGTTTACCCCTAGTCAGTAATTTAACACCACCAGGGAATGACTAGTTATTCCATTTTATTCCCCACCATGGCCAGGTGGTTGAATTCCGGGTACACACCATTGCCAGCCAACTGGATTCCCAGTATGGTTAGTGCTGTTCCCTGCCTTAGCAATGCAAGACTGCTTTGCATGGTCAAGGGATGCTTAACATCCAAACCCGCTGCACAATGGCCAAGGCTTGACAGGAATTTCTTAGTCTGTAAAGCAGTCCAGGACCTAGGGAGGAAGGGGGAAAAAGAAAAAAAAAAAAAAAAGCACCACCACAGCATAATTAAGTGTTGCTCAGGCAATCTGGAAAATAACACCTAAATAAAAACATGCAACCTGAAGATTGTGCTCTCAAACTTCACTTTGCTTAAGGAGGGAGAGAAGGATTTGGAATGAAGATACCTCCAGATAAACACCAGCAATTTAGGAGTTTAGCTCCTTATTTAGCTCCTCACCAGTCCTGTGCAGCTGCAGTGCGGGTAGCTGAGCATCTTCTGCAGCTGGTGCACAGCTGCAGAGCGTTTCTCTCACTGTCAGATTCAAGCCCCATCACCTGAAACTGGTGTTAATAAGCCACATGTGAAATATGGCAACTGCCTGACTAACCCATCCCTCTCCCACACCTATTTGTGAATCTGGTAGGTGGAATCTCCTCTCACACAGCAGATAAACTGGGGAAGTAGCCTCCCTGTTAGATTAACGATTTGAAACAGATATGCAAAATAGGCAATAATTTAAACAGTTTTAAACAACGATGCAGCTGGTCAGTCTGTCCAGGGAAAATCAGAATGATATTGATAGATTTAATACAATGCTATAGTGCAAAGAAACGCAGGTCTGCTGTGAGAGCAGAGATCCTGAGAAGCGGGGATGTAGGAGGCAGCGTAGAGACGTGCAGGCATGGGATGGTAAGAGATGAGGCCAGTGCTTGGCACTGAAGATCTCGTAGCAGTTCACAGCTCCCAGGTGGCTGTTTAAAAAAACACAGACCTGGAGCCAGGCAACACTGGTTTTGGGGCTGAAAAAGAACAAATAGTATGTAAGATGCATAACCGTTACAATTTATGGTAAACTCAAAATATGAAGCTGGGGACCAGTGGAGTGAGGTGTAAAGGAGTGGTGTATGTGTACAAATGATGCCAAGTGGATTGTGGTAGAGGAAACTGGCAATGTGAACATGGCAAAGGACTCTATGCTGGCTGCTTGCTGTAACACCTCTCTACACATCAAACCCCAGGGTGAAGGTACTGACCTTTGGATCCAGCAGAGCTGAGGAAAGGTGAGCATAACTCCAGGAAAAGAGGCAGAAACTAAGTGTGTGTGTGTCTTACAATTTGATTTGCATTGTAATTATTTCTTTGCCTCTAACTACATCTGGACTAACAATTAGACTCTAAAAACTTCAATTATACTTTGGAAAAAAAAAAATCTCAGCTTACTTTCGTGTAGATGTGCTTCCTCTTTGCCCTTGACCAGGATTCTGAACAAGGTAGGACCAAAATGTAAGGCTTCTATACAGTCCTATACAGTCTTCACAGCCCCATGCCACAGAGCCAAACTCCCAGCACTTCCCAGGCCAAGGTCCTCGGCCTGAATGCTAGGCAGAGTGCTGATGGTGACTGGCTAGTAGTGGTAACCTTTCCGCTTGGAAATATAAGCCAGGATGCCTTTCAGATTTAGGTTATAGACAGAAGCAGGATTTAAAACACCCAGCTCTTGCTCATCTTTCTTTTTGGTGGGTATAAATGCCCCCCTTTCCAAACACAAAATCTTATTTCTAATTTTTATGTCCCTTACTATCCCCACTTTCTCCTCTGGGAATGAATATTGTCAGAAGTCAATATTCATTGGAGTACTGTGTCCAGCTGTGGAGCCCTCAATATCAGAAGGATATTGACCACTTGGAGCGAGTCCAGAGGAGGCCACGAAGATGCTCAGAGGGCTGGAGCACCTCTCCTATGATGAAAGGCTGTGAGAACTGGGCTTGTTCAGCCTGGAGAAGAGGAGGCTCCGAGGAGACCTCATTGCAGCTTTCCAGTATCTGAAGGGGCCTACAAGGGTACTGGGAGAGGACTTTTTACAAGAGCCGGTAGTGATAGGACAAGGCGTAATGGGTATAAATTGAAATCAGGGAGGTTTAGATTAGATGTCAGGAAGAAATTCTTCACAGAGAGGTTGGTGAGGCACTGGAACATGTTGCCCAGAGATGTTGTGGATGCCCCATCCCTGGATGTGTTCAAGGCCAGGCTGGATGTGGCTCTGAGCAACCTGGTCTAGTGGAAGATGTCCCTGCCCATGGCAGGGGGGTTGGAACTAGATGATCTTTAAGGTCCCTTCCAACCCAAACCATTCTATGATTCATGTTCTAATTTACAGTTTCCTCTCTATCCCAAAATATCCTGTGTAGGAAAGTGACTATTCAGTTGCTGATTATAAGTCTTGCTGTTCCTGTCCAGGTACAATTACTTCTCATGTCTGCATCCCTGTTCAGCAATGTGCAGTTTCAGGGATGTAAGAGCTTTATTAATGTGGTACTATGTAATTTTCCTTCATCCACTTAACCCTCATGTAATCTTAACACTAAGGGTATGTTATTTTTTCACCAAGCTAATGGTAAAGTAACTCCTTTATTAATATGATCATTACAAAAAATCACAAGGGCATGGTTTGTACAGGAAAAAAATCTTTCAGTTAAGAGAAACCTGTGTTTACAAATAAAACACAAACTTTGACAGAAAGGTGAGAGAACACTTGTTCAAGTGTGAATGTTCATCAAGATGCAATATTCCTACAATGAATTATCTCCATGTCTTTCAATTAAAAAGAAAAAGTCTTAACAACACCAGATTTCAAGTCAGGCATTAAATTCTTGGTAAACTACATTGCTTTATCCTGAGCCTTTAATGAGAGCCCTACCCTGCCTAGTAACCAAGATTCTTCATATATCAAATCCATCTTCTGACTGTTGTCAATCTCACCAATGAAAATCATTCCAAATCACAGGAACTGATAAACTGGTAAACTTTTCAAGACATAAATGAAAATGGATGTAATCATAGAATCACAGAATGGTTTGGATTGGAAGAGACCTTAAAGATCATCTGGTTCCACCCCCCCTGCCATGGGCAGGGACACCTTCCACTAGACCAGGTTGCTCAAAGCCTCATCCAGCCTGGCCTTGAACACTTCCAGGGATGGGGTATCCACAGCTTCTCTGGGCAACCTCTTCCAGTGCTTCACCATGAAGCCTCTTGCTACAAGGTAGTGTGTAACAGAAGACAGATGTTACTGTTAACATCCTAAGCCATACATAAATTTAGCATTCAAAATCAAGTCTAGATAAAATTCTATCAGATAACTTCAGGATTTTCAAAGGGAGTTTGGTATCTAAATGCCTTTGAAATCTGACATCTTAAGCACAATGAAATATATGTGTTTAATTTAATTTAGGGCTAAATGTGAATTATGGCGATGCTACAGATCTTGAGGGTATTATTAACCCTTTTAAGATTTAAAAATTAATCAATCAACTTTTGGTACTTTGTAGACATTACTGGGAAAAAAGGAATGGCTGTATCATGCCATTTGTCCTTGGGACGAAGTCCTTTTAGCACAGTGACCTGTATCCACAGCAACCATCTGCAGAGCATTGCAGTTAGGAATGAACTAGAAGCAGGACTGCAGCTTTCAAGGCCAGGCAGGGCACATGTCACATGTGACAATGCATACATCAGGGGTACGTGCCTGTGTTTTGGAGAAGTAGTTCTACCAATGAGATTAATAAAGCGAGTAACTGACTCACATAACTTCAGAGAAAATTCACAAAAATGTTTTTCAGAAAGCCCACTATCAATTTTGCAATGTTGGTTGTTTGGATAAGTGACTTTCCAGACTGGGCAGAGGAATGTGTACTTCAGAAACCTGGAGAGGACCCAAAAAATGTGGCTAGTTTATTTTACAGTTCATTCTAAGCAGGTATTTTTCTATTTCATCTGTCTCAAAAGAACACAGAAGACTATTATTGATATTGATACCTATGAAAATGTGTCATTCCGGTCAGGATTCAGTGTTTATTAAATTTTCTACCCAAGTGTGCCCTTGCTGGGCATGGCGACCTTACAGACAGTTAACCTCTGTTTCCAGAGTGCTGAGATTTTTTTCCAACCCCAAGATTTTTATAGCAGAACCTGTCTGTCTTTTCACATTCAGAATTATCATGAGAACAGCAGTTGTGCAGCTGGAAGCACTGTGGATTTCAACAAACAGCACCTTTTTCTGCTATACCTGTCTTGGACCACTAGATATCAGCTGACATAATTCATGGTGAGTCAGACCTACAATTTCAGGTAGGCAGAACAAAGAGGGGGGAGATGAAATTCAGGAGTCTTCTGCTGTGATTCTTCATTGCCTGTTACCTGGAACAGTGGTTCAGACCAGGGTTTGTGAAATGTGATTCCATGCTACACTCATTTGTATTGACTTCTCTCATTAAGATAAGCCATCATTCTGGAAGACTAAGTCCCAGGAAAATTCCCTGGATGGAGCAAAGCTAATTTTGTACACCACTTCTGTAGCAAGCCAGCAGCTTGGGGTGTACTGAGACATTGCCAGATTTCCCTTATCCCTGTCTATTGCATAGACATAGCAATGTTATCCTGCAGCTGTAGGTACTCTGACCCAAATTAAAATCAGCCCTTGGGGAGAATTCTGGTGCATATCAGAATTAACCTGGTCAAGAAAACAACAGTCTAAAAATCAAGCTAAGTTGTGCTGATAGATCAGATTCACCAAATGCAAGACGCTCTAATGCAGCCCCAATTGTTTAGCACATATTTTGCTTGAACTACCTGCTAAGGAATACAGCCATGCGTTGCATTGTAGCAGTATAAGAGGGAAGGCATATGCAGGAGATGGCAGGTAAATCCTTTGCTGTTTGTTTAAATTCAAGCCGATTAGCTTGGAATAAGCTCCATATCACGCAAAGGGCAGAGACTTCTTCCATTACAAATCCACATGGCAATGAGGTTTACCTTACCCCTGTACCATACTGATCTGAGGGTTCCCCTGCTTAGGTCTTCCCAGGTGCAAACAGCTCAGTTTTCAAGTGAGCTTTAGCTTGGGGCATTGACAGCTACTCAAGTCAACCTCAATTCACCACAGTTGTCAAGGACAGACTTGGACCCAAAAAGAACCCATCTGTGACTGGATACCTGCCTGCAACAGGTATCCTCATTTAAAGCAGTTTTTTAGGTGAAGTAACAAAATAGATCAACATGGCAGTGTGCTACTAGCAGATTTATTTTCTCCGCTACTGAAAATACAGATCCCAAAACACAAAGGATCAGTAAATCATTAAAAAAGTGCATTTCCATACAGGAACACTTAGAAGTAATACAAGTACCAGACATGCAGACTAATAATTCACACAGCTGGTATTTAGAGGAAGATAGGAACTCCCTTCTTTCCTACTTCCAATATGTTCCTGGATGAAGGTCGAAGATTGATCTGCCTCCCAAAATAGAGGTGTTTTGTCAAGTAGGTTATATCTGTTATGCAAGAAAAATCAAGTCTAATGACTTCTTTCAAAATTTATTTCACCAGTTTGAATTATAACAGCCTGGAAGAACACTGATTTTGGCCTAGAATAATTCACTTTCCTTGCCTTATACCAGGAAGAAAAAGGACAATTCAGTGCAAAACCATAACTTAGCCACTCTGAACTCCTCAACAGGGAAGCCTGTTCTCCATCAGCTGAACAGAACTCCTGTAAAAATTAAACTAACTTTTGCTTTTGGTCAGTTTGGTTTTCATTAAATTGCTCAAGGTTTCCCAAGAATTTTGAAACAAAATGAGTGTTGGAAAAAGATTGGATTTTTCTTCAGAATAACTTCCATTATCATTTAAGGAACAGTAGGAGCAAACACGTGGCTTTCATGAGGAACCTGAAAGTCACCAATTTCGGGCAACTTGAGCTATGAAGATCTCACAGTATGCCAAGCACTGTCACAGACATAGCTATACCTAAAACAAGAGTCATTTTATGTTTATATAATGCTCATCCTGATGGAGGAGAGGGATGGAAACCAAATCCTGGACCTTGACCCTGTGTCCTCAACCAAGTATATCACATGGGGAAGAAATTCTGTCAGCCTACACCTTCTAAAAAGCACTGAAAATTGTAAAGTACGAGTAGTCCATTTTGGCACTTGCCTGAGTGTCAGAGTTATTTGGTGAAACAGGGGGAGAAGCCAACCTTGGGGATTTTCTTCCTCAATGGTAAATTAAATACAATAAAAGCAATAGTAATAATAATTCCATACAAAGAAATTTAGACAAAATTATTTTATTTTCCAGATCCAATCATTCAACATCAAAAATGCCAAAACATGCATGATCTACATAGTCTCCAGGCAGACCTCCTGGGTACCATATTTATGTGTTTAAGTTACACAATTGAGCTCTCCTCAGGATGCCTGCTTTATTTGGTAAAGAGGGTGAAGAAATTGTTTGAGGGCAGCACGTGTGCTACAGAAGTTTGAATGGCTGGAACTGTACTGCTGATATATTTTTTGCATAGCTGGTATCTCTACCACAAGGTCTGCTGTGAGAGGTCTGTGTGGGAAAAGTTTTAATTTTCTCTAAAATAAGCAAAGTCAGACATACGTGCTCTATAGAGAATCTAATTTAACTTCCAAGCATAGAGCTGAATTTCTTTGGAAACAACATATTCAAGACCAGACAACTACCTAAAAGGAGACTACAGAGATGGCTGTTAGTCTCTCCTCCTAAGTGACAAGACAAAACAGCCTCAAGTTGTGCCAGGGGAGGTTTAGATTGGATATTAGGAAAAATGTCTTTACTGAAAGAGCTGTCAGATATTGGAACAGTCTGCCCAGGGAAGCAGTGGAGTCACCATCCCTGGAGGTGCTTAGGGATATGGTTTAGTGGTGGATTTAGTAATATTAGGTTGATGGTTGGACTTGATGGTCATAAAGGTCTTTTACAACATAAAACATTCTATTAGTCTATGATTCTATAAACACCCAACTCCACAGTTGGTTGTAAGTTCCTGTAAGTGTTAGAAAAAGGAATAGTAGAAAACAACCTGGCAAACAGAACAATCTTGCCAGAAGTTTCTCTCACTTGTTTTAAGCTAAAAATACATTATTTGTTCCTGTCAATCAATGTTCCTGTATGCCTACCTACAATGATCCTGTCACAGAGCAGAACCATATCTAGGTCAGTATTGTTCTTATGAGTGACTGGAAAACCTTTACTAAAATCTGAAGGAGAATAAGATCTGATTAAAAGAGTAAAAATAAATTCCATTTAAGAAATACTTCAAAAGAAATTTGTACTTTACAGTCTGTAGCATTAGTATTTTTGTTTCTAAAAACAGGGCATTCAGACATAGCGGTGCACTTAGCACATGGACAAACTGTGCTTTATCTGCAGAAAACAGGAAAGCACATCAGTAAAAGCAGTATTTCAACCAACTAAAAGCACTATTTGCATAAACTGTCCCTTTCACATTCCAAAGGCACTGAACAAAAATTAGACATTGTTTGTGCCAGCTCCCCCCTGCACCTGCACAGTCATGTAAGTGGAATCTGTGACGTTGCTGCTGTTGAAGCATTTTAACCCCAGATCCTTTTGACTACAAGGAGAGAAGTCATGTAATGAATATGTGTACAGGTGTTGTGGCTTAATTCCTGCTAGCAAAACACCACAAAGCAGCACTCACTGATTCCTCCTCACCTCCTCCAGTGGAGGGGAAGAATCAGGGGAAAAAGACAAGGAAGCTTGTAAAATTGATATCAGATTCAGTTAGTAAATAGTTCTTAATGAATATATACAGATACTATTAATTAAAATAATAGAAAATAAAACATATGATATAATACAATATGACACAATTACGATACAATTGCTCACCATCCACTGACTGATGCACAACCTGGTCATGAGCAGTGAAAGTCAGAGCCAGAGAGCCCAAGGGCTGCCACCCAGAAGAATCGCAGCCCAAGGGCCAGAACCTGAGAGCTGTTGCAGCAGATTCCAAGAGAACCCTGTCAGTGATAGCAAGACGAGGAAAAACTAACAAATCCACCAACTCCCTCATGAATGAGCCAGCACAGGAGTTAGCAGAGCAGCTAACAAAGAAGTTAGAGAGAGTGTTAGCAAGTGTAAGGAATTAAAAGAGAGAGAGTAATGGCTCCTGGACCCCCTCCTCATCTCTGCCTCGAGCATGACATACTATGGAATGAAATACTTCCTTCGTTAGTTTGGGTCATCTGCCTGAAGTGTGTGTCCCCTGCACTGCCTGTAGTGAGACCGCGAGAGCTGGGAACGCAGCTGCAGTATCAGAAGCAGAGAAAGACCTTGAATTCAGTGCAGGCATTGCCCAGCGCCAGCTAAAAAGACCCCTTATCAGTACTTTTTTCAGCCTAAATCCAGGAACACAGCTTCATAGCAGCCACAGTAAAGAGAGTTAACTCTTTCCTGAATAAACCCAGCACAACAGGAAAAACAGACAAACAAAAATGAAACTAGGAACATCCAATCATATTGTCTCCTCACAAATTAATTCTTTACAGGAGACCATTTTTCCATTTCTACTACTTTATTCTTCTATATTTTTTAATAAACAAAATATTTCCCTTGCTATTAATTCAAACTTGTGATTTTTTTTGTTGGTTTTGGGTTTGTTTTTTAATTTTGTAGACCCTTTAATCATAACAGCATGAAAATCAGTTTTCTTTTGTACTTTTCTCTGAGCATTCAGTAATGAAGAACTACACTTTATAATTAAAATAGAATTATCCTGTGCTCTGAGGTGCACTGTATAGTCTTATTACTGTCTCAAGCATGTCTTTAAAAACGTGCTTATGTGAACAGAAAAGTTATCCAACGATACCATTTCAGTGATATTTGGTCTGTGAGGCTCTGTCTGTGTGTCATGAGAGACGGAATAGTGAGTCAACAGCAAATTTTACACAGCCTTGTAGCATTGCAATTCTGCGTATTTAAAGCTTTCAGAGGTGTAACAGCATTCAACTTTGGCTTTATAAGAACCTCATTCTTTACAAGGGTTTTGTGTCACCTTTCTTCAAAGAAAGAAAAGCAATAAACCAGTATGAAAAATTTGCATGTGGCAGTCTTAACCAACAGATCTTTATAACAAGTGTTCAAGGCCAGGCTGGATGAGGCTTTGAGCAACCTGGTCTAGTGGAAGGTGTCCCTGCCCATGGCAGGGGGGATGGAACTAGATGGTCTTTAAGGTCCCTTCCAACCCAAACCATTCTATGATTCTATGAAAAGGGAGGAAAAGAAGAAAGCAGAAACAAGAGACATCTATCGCTCCAATGCAGGAAGATGCATCAATGCTTTGAGCTGCACATTAACATACATGGCTGCTCTCAGTTCAGCATAGAAAACAGCATCACAGCATAGAGAGGGCCTGCCCAGCATCAGGGGGACTTCAGTGCCCCATTTCTGAGGATGCAGCAGAAGCAGGTCTGAATTCCTGATGCACTCCTCTCCAGCCCCTCTTCCACAAGAATATACCCGCAGGCAGCATCCCTCCCACAAGGGAAGGGATTCTGCCCTGTGATTGCCCCTCAGTACAGGGCAGGAACCAGCATTGGCTTCTTAATTTTCTACCTCTGGAGAAAGCAGAAATTGTATTAGGTAGTGAAACATATAAGGAGATGCTTGAATATGAAGCTGCTTACTGAGGGTGAGAAGGAAATGACCAGAGAGAAGTTTGCTGAAATGGAGATGGTTTCATTCACACTGAGGAGCTACAAGCTTACAGACTTAGGGCAGCTCTGTAGGCCCTGGGACCCTTATCTGGGGGCTTGCAACTGGCAGGCAAAGAGCAGGAACATACCCGCGGGAAGCTCTGACCTCTGCAAGGTGTGCAGGCTGCTGGCACATCTCGCTTTGCAGCTGCGAGCATGGACCGGGCTGCGTGCCTGGTGTTTTCTCCTGCTGCGATGCTGCAGACATCCTGGTTGATGCATTACCAGGATCAGTTCCTCTGAGACTGTGAATACTTTGTGCTGTTGTGCAGCCAGCATTATGTCTCTAAATGTAATATATCTAAAGCTTAGAGAAACCCTGGACTCTGCACTGTAGGGAGAGATGAAAGCTCAGTATACCTTACAATACTGTATACCTTACAATATACGATATTGTCAAAAGGAGATTTTGTTTAGAAAGTCCCTAAAGGAACAGGTGAGCAGGGGAATGACCACACTGATATAGAAAAGCAGGCCCACAGCAGACATTCCAGTAAGAAGCGAAAAATGACCGAGTCACTTATCTGTATTATGAATCGCTGAAAACATTACCCAAAATCACTGCAGGATGGGTCCATGTGCTCCCTTCCAGACTAGACACCAGCAGCCCAAGGGGACAGCCCAGTCTAAGACAGAATCTAGACGACATTGCCTTCATCTGCATAGAAAGTTAAAAACAAATTATCCATACCCAGCCCTCCATTCTGCCCCAAAAACCCAAGGCTGCATACAACCCATACACCAACCCACTGGTCTATTGAGGGATAAGTAAATCTTCCTAACCTGACCATGATTTCCAGGTTGAACTTTAGAGGCTTTTAAGGGCAAGTTTACTCAAAGCCATTCTATTTTAGAGACACAGATGCAACACCTTTGGAAGGCATTTTCTGACCAAACTGGGAAAAAATAAATGTTCAAAAGATTTTGACCAGTTCGGTTTCCTCTAAAAATGAAAACCTTAGTAGCCTTTTGTTAAATTTAAACAGCTAATCATGTCAGGATCAACAGTGTACTGATGAAATTTTAGGATTGAATCCCTTGGTGTGTTTGAACATTTATTTGGAAGGTAGGAAGGCTTTATCATCTTTCCCCCCCCCCAACCCCCACCCCCCGACTTTGATATAAGAGGCTGCAGAGCTGACTTTACAGCCTGGTAAGTCAGAGACACAAGAAGGACTTTAATGTAAGCATTTAAAGCCCCTTTGCAATTTTGAGATAAAAAATCATTTCAATCTTTTGTTCCAGACTAATTTTAGAGGAACGAGTGGATTTTTTTTTGTTGTGAGGATAGAGGTTCCCAGAGGGACAAACCAGAACTTTATTCATCAGTTGTCTCATTGTCCTGCTTGTCTCAAAGAATTTAAAAGCAAGCTGTCTTCTGCTTTCTGGCCCTTGTAAAATGAGTTTGTGACTGTACCAAGAAGATGTACTATACTCTTCTGTTAAGCTGATCACAGTGCAATTCATAGAAGCTCTGTTTGCTACAAGATTGCAATGGCTCTTCCTTTTTAAGTCACAAAATTGAAGGCAGATACTCAGCAGGAGATCTGAATGTAAACAGCTTTTCAGCCACTGTCCTGCATCTTCATTTTTCAGCAACAATAAAATAATTGCAAAAGAAAGGGCTATAATGATGCTGCTGATGGCCAAGATAGAAGAGCTCTGGGAAATACACACCACCACGATATCTATTAGGATAAGATACAGCAGTCACAAGGTAAGGCGGAAATACTTCTGACAGTGAACAGATGAAGGTACGAAGTTTCACCTACTTGAAGTTAAACACAATCATTCTTTACCCCCCAAAAAATAAATTAAAAAAAATCAATCCAGTAAGATGAAAGGAGAGCTCCTGCAGCAGGTTGAGGACAGAGGGTTTGTTTGTTTTGGTTGGTCTGGTTTGTTTTTTTTTTTTTTAATATATATTATGCCAGATTCTTGGGGAAGTGGCTTTTCAGAGACAGCTATTTAACACCCACACTGAAGTGGCTCCTTTCTATTTCCAGTTCTCATCAGTGAGATGAGACCAGACCTCTTAAACATGCTCAGCCCAGCCACCTCGGAGGCGGTGAATGAGAGGGCTTGCCTACCCAGGAAAGCCATTGTTAAAGGAGAGAAAAAGCCAACCTCAGGAGTCAAATGAAAGTGCATTAAGCAACCCTTACCAAGCCCCCCATGCCACCACTCTGGTTTGACACACTGTTGTGGTTTAACCTGGCAGGCAGCTAACCACCACACAGCCATTCACTCACTCCCCACTGGTGGGATGGGGGAGAGAATCAGATAAAAATGTTAAAGCTTGTGGGTTGAGATGAAGACAGTTGCACAGGACAGAAAAGTAATGAGCAGTGCTGACAGAGTCAAGGCCTTTTCTGCCTCTCACCCCACCCCACCAGTGCACACTGTGTGTGCACAAGAAGCTGGAAGGGGACATAGCTGGGACAGCTGACCCCAACTGACCAAAGGGATATTCCATACCATATGACGTCATGCTCAGCAATATAAAGCTGAGGGAAGATGAAGGAAGGGGGTGACATTCAGAGTTACAGCTTTTTTCTTCCCAATTGTGATGGAGCCCTGCTTTCCTGGGCATGGCTGAATACCTGCCTGCTGATGGGAGGTGTCAAATGAACTCCTTGTTTTCCTTTGGTTGCATGTGTGGCTTTTGCTTTCCCTATTAAACTGTCTTTATCTCAGTCCCCGAGTTTTCTCACTTCTACTCTTCCAATTTTCTCCCCCACCCTGCTGTGAGGGAAGTGAGTGTGCAGTTATGTGGGGCTTAGTTGCCGGCTGGGGTTAAACCACAACACTCCTGAGCTTTCCTTGGCCATGACACACTTGTTGGATACAACCCCTTGGTGAAAGGGGTTGGAGTAGCAGAAAAATAGTTCAAGCACGGTATTAAATGTTTCACCAAGTTCTGGACATACCAGAGCATATTCATATACTGTGAGAAAAATATTTTGACTCCATACGTAGACTTTGGTGGAGAGCTCAGTACCACAGAAGTGGACCTAGGAAAATCAGCACATAGCACAATACTTGCAAAATGAAGCATTTCATATAAAATTAAACAAAATGTGTTATTGCATCTAAAATAGAAAAGAATCTGTGGAAGTCTAGGGGAGGGAGACAAATAGAGAGCAATCAAGTTTTCCACACTGCCCTCTTCAGAGCCATCAAAGTCTGATTGTCAGGCTGGCTACTTCTCAAGCTGGAAAAGCTAAAGAAGGTATAAAAAACCCTCCTAATGGCAGCATAGTATAGAGAGGAACCCATAAGGGAGTTGCTCGGGGGCAGCACGTTAGCTGTAAACAACTTGGAAGTGTGAGCAAGGCAAATGCCTGCCGACCATCAGGACTGCAGGTTGCTTCTTTGTGAAGAAGCTGTGAAAAACATCACTGCAATTCTTCCTCCCCACAGGATGAATCCACTTTGCCCCCCGCATTAGGTTAGTCCCTAAAAGTTGTGTAAACATTACCTTTGTGCCCTTGCTTTAAGTGTGACATTAAACAAGAGAGCATTATGGTATGTGAATGTTTAGATGATATATTAGAGGGAAGACTTAAAACAATAAGGCTGCACCACTCTTACTCTGAGGGTTTTGCAGAAGGCTCCGGTTTATGGCAAACTCAGTGGAAAAATAACCTGAAATGTTGCATGTGGATCTTCTGTTTGAGATGGCTGCTCAGAAGGAAGCATTGGCCAAAGAAAATCACAGCCAAAAGCAATAAGGCTTTATAAAACAATCCCATTTAAGATAGCAATATTTATTACGTATTTTAAAGTACTATAAATTCACAAAGCATATAGTACAGTATTTTAACACAAATACTTTTGTATTAAATTCATCATCTTTAAGTATTTAGGTGTGACAAAAAAAATGTACTGTGAATAGTTAAATTTTAGACATAGCTTTCATGAAGCTTTATGAATCTATAAAATACCCAAGAAATTTTAAATTCTATTTCGCTATAGCCTTACTGCTCTGGAACAGCAACTATTTTAAAAGTTGCAGCCTTAAAGTTTGTAATGGACTCTTGTATTCTCCCACTTATACCTGCATGATTCAGAGGCCAACCAGCTGACAGCACCTTTAGAAAGCTATTTAGGATGCAGTAGTCATGATCTAGAGAAAGGAAAAGGTGGAAAGAAGTTTTGCAAACAGTCTCTGGATTCCCAGTCACCCTCTTCTGATTTAATCTTTTCACAGATGGAGAAAAAAAGAGGAAAAAGCTACAAGAGGAAATCACTGATCACAGCAAGGTGCAAGTTCACTGTGCCATTTCTCTTGAGCCGGCTAGCATTTGCTCCCTCATGACAATGAATTCAGAAGCCATTTACTCACTGACAGTAAATTAGTAGAGGGTTTTTTTGGTGCTTTCCAGCTTTGTTTGGATGATTGAAGAACCCGTAAACTCAGCAGTAATATAAAACTAAAAACCTGCAGATTTGCCAAAGCATTTTATGGAATTTCTTCCAGGAGGATAATACTATCAACAGTTCTAGGATTTGCATGAAAAGAATTCAGCAGAAGTACCCAAGAAACTGCCCACTCCTTGTGCAAGACAAACACAAGCCATGTGCAATAAGCACCCTTAATACATAAACACCCTTAAAACATAAACACCAAGACTTCCCTACAACAGCTTCCAGTATAATCCATTTCATGCAAGACGTCATAAACTCACTTTCAGATAAATTTCAAACAAAATTAGATTTTAGGCAAAATGGAGGTTCAGTGGAGTAAAACCTTCATATGGCATCACCTTCTTGGGGCCACGAAGATGCTCAGAGGGCTGGAGCTCCTCTCCTATGATGAAAGACTGCAAGAATTGTGTTTGTTCATCCTGGAGAAGAGGAGGCTCCAGGGAGACTTTATAGCACCTTCCGGTACCTGAAGGGGCTACAAGGAAGCTGGGGGGGACTTTTTACAAGGGCCTGTAGTGACAGGACAAGGGGTAACGGGGTTAAATTGAAAGTGGGGAGGGTTAAGATTAGATATCAGGAAGAAGTTCTTCCCAGAGAGGGTGGTGAGGCACTGGAACAGGTTGCCCAGAGAAGCTGTGGATGCCTCATCCCTGGAAGTGTTCAAGGCCAGGCTGGATGAGGCTTTGAGCAACCTGGTCTAGTGGAAGGTGTCCCTGCCCATGGCAGGGGGGTTGGAACTAGATGATCTTTAAGGTCCCTTCCAACCCAAACCATTCTATGATTCTATGATTCTTTATGGGATCTCCTGTCTGAAACAAGTACAGACAAGTATTCCTCATTCTCTCTCTTTCATTTAAAGTCCCATTTTTTCTGTCCTCTTGAATGCCATGGGGTTATCCTTTCAGACATCTAAGATGTCATTCACATTTAAATCCAGCACTCTACCGGTTCATGTGTAGTCACAGAGGGGTTTTGCTGTGTCAGAATCTCTGCTCACAGCCACAGTATTTTAATCTATTAACTCTCAGCATTTCCTAGGGACTCAATTTGTTCCCCAATTCTTCTGTTGTATTTAATAAAGGGGGAGAAAATATGGGGTTTGTCTTTTTGTATTGTTTTTCTTTTCAAATTATCTCCCCCTGAATAGACTGTCCTCAAGCTTCTGAGCGTAGCGTTGTCTCACTCAGCCTTTCCTTAGACCAAGTGGGCGACTCGGAGATGATGTTCTCCAGCAACTCTGGAGATCAAAATTAATCAACACACAGAGCTACACCAGGATATTTTTAAACAAATGCCATTATTAATATCGCAATAAGTTTACCAGAACTTCATAACATACTTACTGGAAGCAGCAAGGATGGCACAGCAGTGGAGCCCCTGAGCTACTGTTTCATGCACAGAAAGTTTTCTCCACCTCTTACTGGTGATATAGTTAATTAGGATGATAAGGTCCAGACCTGCACCTCTCTAAATGCCTTTATGAAACTGATCTATCCTTAAAATATTCAAATAGCCTCTTCCACCCTTGAAAGTGAAGCCTTGTTCTCCAAAGAAATGCTCATTGTGTCTGTGGAATGTTTTCCTTGCAGACAGACACCGCTTGCCCTTGTGCATGTGTGGCTGCTCCCTGCCACCTCTGAAAGATCTCAGCACCCTCGATATGAATGAATTTACTTTAAGACAAACCCCTTGGGGGACAGAACAGCAGTCACATGAGGTCAGGTAAGGGAAAGGTCTCATGAGCCCAAGCGAGTACCAAGATTGATTCCAAAGTGAAGAATGAGAAGTAACACACACACACCACCCCCTGCTAATCCAGACTCCAGCACCGGGGCTAAAGCTCTGATGTCCAGGTGGGAATGGGTTAAGCAGAGTCAGACACCAGCTCAAGTGGGAGATGGCAATGTGCACCTGGGAGAGTGGGGTGCTGGGGGTCAGTTGCCCTGTCTTCAGCTGTTACCTCACCCGAGCCCAAAGCTCTGTGTCCAGCTGTGTCGCCCAGAGAAAGAGGTCAAAGTCCATCCAGAGGATCCAGTTTTCATATGACAACACCCAAACAAAGCAGATCCAAGAGCTCAGCAGTGGGATTTAACAGTGACAGGGTGGGAAGCATGCTCACACCAAATACGTAGAACATGCATCACCTACAGCTTCCCTCAGGAGATGGCAGATCTGTCTTTTGCTCCTCTGTCTTCTGGGACAGAACAATTCTGCTTCTACTTTTTTTGGACTGAAGTTTTGCCTTTGGAGAAGTAGGAAAAAGAAGCTTGGGAGCATTATAATGGAACAGCGTCTGTGATTTATGAAATGCATCTCATCTGTGTAAGTTAATCATTAAAGACACTACTGACAATAACTTAGACAAACTACACACTTTATTTAATTTACTATTTATTTACCTCATAAATTGTGAGATAACAGCTAGTTTGTAATTGATACATTTACATTTGCATTTGAAAGGAAGGCTTACTGCATGGTGACATAAGGGGAGTTTCAAAGTTTCCTTTCTGAAGATACATCTGTGTTTCAATTTGTAGTTAGAATGTTTCTCACTAAAAACACAGATGATGTTTCTTTGGGGAATAGTTTCAGAAATTATCTCAACACATGAAAAAAACCCTTATTTGACTAAAGCAAAATACCATCTACATACAAGAATCCCATTTGATTTATGAGTTGATTACAACCACTCAGTGTAACTGATAATAACTACCAAAAATTAACTTACCAGATCCATGCACAGTCAAAAGTCTGTTAAAAAGCATTTCTTAAAAAGCCTTCATTTTAATTACAGGGGTTAAACAAAAAAAAAGAAAGAAAAAAGGAGTGGAGGAGTGGGATTTTTCTATTGCTTCTAAATTTCTCTGGAGAATGGGCAAGTCCATTTTTAATTACATTTTATTATTTAAAATAAATAACTGAAGGCTAAGCCACCTGCCTTTGAATGGGAAGGTTAGCATAGTTTTTGAACAGCAGCATCTTGAAACCAGTATTTTCATATGTAATTCACCTAACACCTAGAAATATCAGAATAGAAGCAGGGATTTTTTCCTGTAGCTGTCCTTACCAACTCCTTGCACAGGCCTGGTGAGAGTCATCCACCAGCTTTAGGACCAGGCTGTCCGTCAGCGAGCTGGAGCCCACAGAGCCCTACCAGGAATAGCCATCTGTTTGGCCTGTATGAGGTCATCTGTTTTGACCTCATACATTTGGCCTGTTAGACTTGCTTAGTCACAGACTTTGTACATAACAACTTTTCAAAATCACACTATTTGAAAAGTTCGGTAACAAGTAAACAACTTCTGCTAGAAAAAAAAGTTATCATGGTCTTCCCATAAAGACTGAGGCACAACAAGATGGAAGTAGTGCGTTGACTAGGGAGATACGAACTGAGCCGTCAGCTACCTGGACTGAATCATTTGCCAAGATGAAGAGTTGTAAAACCTTGCAAGAGCACATGGACTTTCATTCCACAGAAGCTCAGCTGAGAAAGGGGATTTTAAGAAAAATACTTCACCTGCAGGTTTGGCTAGGGGACTCAGCTTCAGCTCTGTAACAGTTTGACTTGAGAACCTGCTCAGATGCAATGTGGAAATCTCCTTGAGAATTAGAGGTGTTGTCTTTTATTGTTCCATTGTTCTGCATCTGTCTTTGAATGAAGGAGCATATTTTTAAACTTTTCGCTCTATTCTTACCTTAAAGTTTGCCTGGAGTTGAGACTAGTTTGGGGTTGGAAAATAGCACTGAGAAATCCCACCCTTGGACAAGTACCCCCAGGTGCTAAACACAAGATCAGGAGTCACCAAGGTATCATCCAGAGATCATACCAATGTACCTACAATGGAGGGGACAGCAGATAGCACAGAAGAGAATCTGGTAGTTATGCAATTCCTCTTGGAAATATAACAGACATTTTACACACACATTTCAGAAATGGTTGGGGCTGGGGTTTTTTCCCACCTATTTTTAGCAAAGGTTATGCAATTTGTATGATGGAGGTTATAGATGATAATGAAAAGGTCTTCTGTGAAATATAACACCCTTTTTGTCTAACAGCCTGGAACAGAGTTAGCAGAGATCAAGAAGAGAAGGAATTTATCTTGTGCTCATTGATCAGTAGAGAAAGATTATTACAATTAATTACTATAACCCAGCTATTCAACAAGGTACACTGTCATTTATTCATGAACCAGAGCGCAGCTGAAAATTACCCAGCAGAAATCTTTTTGGTTAAAGAAATTGAAAGATGCAACAGGAACCACCGGATTTAGTGTGAGGAATTTACTAGGATGGGAATGTATATTTCAATAAGCTAGATTTAGTTTAAGAATCCACAGTCGATGCTCACTCAGCTCTGGATAAACATTATCAGAAGTGATCCAACTCATCCCAAGATTGTCCTGCTGATAACGGCTGAAACACGGGTTTGTTCAGCAACACATGGCTTAGCTGCCTGCACTGGGACCTTTGGACTATAGTACTTGCTCCAGTGCCTCGGTTCTACCATGGTGTGCAGAGAAGTGGTGATGACAGTTTCAGGGTGCAAGTTTGTACCCCATATATCTTTAAGAACAACATGAGATGAGACCAGGCCTGCCAAACACACCACTTCTGTGAAGCTCCTGTGAATGTCAGCTGTGTCAGCCAGCTTTCAACTATTCGATGGAATGCAAGTCCAAGACTGATGGCAGACTTTAGTTAAGAACTACACTTGAAAACTGACACATCTTCAGGAAAAGCTGTACATACTGTGGGGGAAAAAAAAGGGAAAGACCTGAACAGACTTACTACTAATACATGAAACAGTGACTTGTGGAACACACCATGCATCTGGCTGCTTTCATGCCTGCCCAGCTGTACAGTATATACACACAGAAACATCTCGCTACACCATCACAGCAATCTCCCACTCTTCTTTGGGATCACAGTAAATGTAGCAGATATCTGGAAAAATCCTCTTGATTCATCTGTTGTGTGGAAAATTTAAGTTTTAAACTACCACAGACATTCAATATATAATAGTTTTGTCCTTCAGTGTATTAGTGATGGGGTTTTTTTTTCTTCCAGCAGTTACAAATGCTCACAGCAACTTATTCTATATGTATAGCTAAATTATTCCTGTCTTTTGGCTTTCCAAGCCTAAAATAGATCCTATGGATCTACATTACCATTTAAAAGACACATAGCTGCATGTTTCTCTTTTAAAGTGCTTGGTTTATGTTCATCATGTTAAGAGTCTGGTCCATTCTTCACCTTTACTGAACATCAGGTTTGGATAGGTGTCATCAATCTCTTTGGTAGAAAAAAGCTGATGTGAAGAAATCATCTCACATAACTCATGGCACTTATTCCATGGTGGTACCATTTTCCATCAGGCTTTTGACAGTCCAGTCAATACAAAACACACATCTGGTTATTTCTGTTCATGTCTGGCCCCATGCTCTTCAGTTTTTCTCCTTTGCTCTCCTTTTTGAATTCCAATAAAGCCCTATTAACGTGCCTTGATTTCAGTGGGTTGGTCTCACCATTGTTGCCAAGACACTTGCTGAGATCACATAATCTCTTCCTACTTAAGCAAGTTATTTAATCATTGTTTTAAACATATTTGTTTCCCCTTCCTTTTTCCTGATTTTCTTCAGGGACTGAAGTACTCTGATACTGTAATCTCAAACTCAAGCTTACATTTCCCTCAGACTCTTTTCTAATCGTCCTGAACATTGTTCAGAATCTGTATGTTTGATTTATTGTATTTCCCTCCCATAAATTGATCTACATTCTGAAAATTATTGCCTAACTCTTAGTTACACTGGAGTTTATAATCGGCAGCAAGCACTTCTGTAAGGAAACTTCTCTGTATCTGTAACTAGCAGAGTTTCTAGTTCTTGACTTCTGTGGTAGTAAAAGCATAAATACAATTTACGATGAGATCTTTTCTCTTGCACCTACCTTCCTTTATATCATAAATAGTATAAAATTACCTTTTAATACACCAGATAGATCTCAACTGTTGTAGAGTAAAGCAGCACTCGATCACTCTGTGTTCCCAATTGTCAATCACCTTTAAAGCCATCCCTCACCCACTCTTTCCTCACAGTTGAACATCTCTCCAGCAGTTTAAACCCATTTTAAACTCTGTGCTAGCAATTTTTTGAGAAACCTTCCTAAGACTGGCTGACATGCTGCCAAAGGAAAATGTTTGCAAGCCAGATTTCAAGATAGGCAGCTAAAAATGTCAGCCAGACATCAAGAAGAACTGTCTGTTAAAAAAGGGAGAAACAGGCCCTAATGAGAACGGCTGGCTGGCTTCAGAGAGCTCAGTAGCTCTCCGATAATTTAATTCTGATTAACCAACCCTGCAGCAGAACAGCAAAATTAGTTGTATTTATAATTCCTCTCTGAATCCTAACAAAAAACCAGGATAAAATCCTACTGAAATATTAATGTCAAATTTCCTCACTAGATACTCATGCATACATAAGAGACAGTCACATGTGTAACTCCCTGTGGTCATTGAACTGGCTGAACCCTGGGTGTTTCAGTTGGTATGGAAAAGATTTAGGAATTTCTTCTGTCCTGTTTCAAATTAAAGATCTGGAAAGCTATTGAGTTTGGCTTTCTTCAACTTAGAACCTACCGTGTTGTTTAAAATTTCATTTTAAATTACATTCCTTTGTCTATAAAAATATTATCTTTCTAATATTTCATGGAAGTTGGTAATAATCCAGAAAATACAGAGCTATTACTGGAATATTCAGATGTGATATTGTTGTAATATTCATTATTCTCCTTTCAATTTTAAATTTATTGAAGACAGACATATTTTGTGTGAAAGAGCACCTTGGCTTCTCTAAATTACAGGATCTCTTTCCATACAGCCATGCAACATTTCCAGGATGAAAATTATCCTCTCAAAAGCCTTTTCACTGAAGCACTCACCTTGGAAGTGGTAGATTTATGTTCACATACTCGTTGCAGTGAGACAGTTGCAGAAAAAGAGGCTGAGAGGCTCATTGCAGAGTATTCAGGAGCTTTGCAGTTGGCACATTTCCCCAGGATGCAGATCTAAAATCAGTTCCTTGCACAAAATCAAGGAAAATGGAAAAAATTTCCCTCCAGCCTAAGAAGCACCTCATCCACTGGTTTGGGGGATCCAACAAACATGTGCATACAGTCTTGCAGTACCAGAAAATATGTTCTAGAATCACTTTTTGTAAGTCGAAAAGAATATTCACTTTTACACCAGATTGGGCACCACAAGCAGGATAGACCGGGTTTAACAATTATACTAGCTGCCACCTGGCTGTGGTTTGCTCAACGGTAATAAAACAAATGCAACAGCAGCGTCCAAACATGGGTGATTGGCTGCTCTATTATAGTTACATCCAAAGGACCCTGCTTGGACTTTGACAGTATTCACTGATGAGGTGATTTTTACAGCATCAGTGTTGTAAAAGCAAGTACGAAACTTACCGGTTCTGTGCAAAGAAGCTCTGTATGGTTCCACAAGTAATCTCTGTGGATAGAAAAATAACATAACAATAGGGTCCAAGACTGGCAAACCAGCAGTCTGAGCTGGTTAGCAGGGAGCAGCCACATAAATTACACTCCTATTGTCTTTTCACTGTTTCCTCATTCCCTGGAAAGATCCTCTGAGGAGAGGAGTCTCCCCTGCGCTGCGTGTTCGAATACGTGGGAAGTGACATAGGGCTTGCAGGCAATGCTGAGTTAACAGGACTGATGCAAACATTGGCTGGAGATTCTCCAGCGTATGCTTGAAAATTTCCATTCCAAAACTCTTCCTGGAAATACATCAATTTAAGTAACATTTGTCATTAAGAAAGATTTTTGCAGTTCCCTACTGGAATATCCAGCTGCAAAACAGGGGCCTCCTCAGCTCCTCCGTACCAGAATGAACAAGATTCCAAGAAGGTCCTTTTGATTATAGCGTTAACCAGGGCTATGAGAAATAGTTTTACATACCTGATCCAAAACGCAGACTTTAACAGGAATACCCATATCCCAAGTAACCTCCGGATTACCGACTTCATCTTTTTCCTAGGAAGGGCTCATTCCTGTGAAGAATAAGAACATATTCCATTTCTAAAAAGTGAAGAATTTTCAAACTACATTAAAAGCAGTTAGTGAAATGAAATGGTCTGCATGGGTGTGCATGGTGGGGAGTCATTCTGACAGTACACAGTTAGAACGTATCAAACATTTTTTAATTAAGGACACTGGAAACATAACCTAAAATGGGCATTAAAAATGTATATGCATGTAAATATATTAAGATAATCATGGGTGTAATTATAAATTAAATATCTAGCTTATTAGGTTTAGGCATGCTTCAGAATAATCTTAAAGTTAGCCTGAAAACCTGTTGAACTCAGAATTCATAGTGTATCTATAAATCACTTGTCTTTCAACTCACGGAATATAAATTTAAAAGCATATAAGTAGCTTTAGAGCATAAGTACCACTGATTTTGAAAGAAACTCACATTTCTAATACTTAAGCTGTCACAGAAGTAAATCTGGATCCATAAATCACTTAGGCTTTTTTGAAAACATAACCTATATATTATAACTAGCACATACGTGGTTAAATGATTATGCTTTTCTCCCCAAGTTGTTGCAATACACAGGGAAAATATAGTCACGTTTCTATGCAATACATAGGCATTACTGCTTGCTCTGTTAACAAAATAATGTTTATTTTGACAGAAGCTGCTGTGAAATTTGTGAATACTCTAATCTTACTGCCTACCCATTCCTCTGTTAAAGACTTTGATAAGTCTGACAACACACACAGCTCCAAGAACACAGAGATGTTTTTAAAGATCAGCAAAACCCTTTCCTCTCTGTTTACCCCCTATATATCTATTTAACCTCCCCCACAAGAGGAATTTGTAGGGGCATGCTCTGTGCACCTGTGGAGTTCGGGTGGATGACTTCTCTATGTCAGACCTGTCACTTCGGGGAGGGGTTGTTATGGAGGGGGACAGCAAGCTCTCTCATGGAGGGCTGAGCCCTGCTTCTCTCTGCCTCACCCTGGGGTCTCTGGGTAGGAGGTGGTGACCAGGCTGAGGTCCCCAACCCACGCCGACACCTCAGACAGCTGCTGGGGCAGAAACACGTGGAGCGGCACACGTGAGTGGGCACAGCACAGCTAGACCCTGCCGTGCTGATGGGCACGGTGCGCACCTTGCTCAAACAGTGATGGGTCACAAGGGACTAGGGTCCATCGCCACCCTGCTCCCAGTGTCTCAGCCCACCCAGGTCACAGCTTCCGTTCCTCTTTAAGGCATGATGCCAAGGAGGCAAAACATCATCAAGGCTAATCAAGGCTCTAGTATATCTCCTGAGAAGGAAGGAGAATCACAGTCTTAATAAAGGTCTCTCAATTGTCTGCAGTCACGTTACTTCCCATTTCGTCACTGGCACGACCCCATTTACTCTGCCCTCCCCTCTAAAATAACTCATAGAATCATAGAATCACAGAATGATTTGGGTTGGAAGGGACCTTAAAGACCATCTAGTTCCAACCCCCCTGCCATGGGCAGGGACACCTTCCACTAGACCAGGTTGCTCAAAGCCTCATCCAGCCTGGCCTTGAAGACAGCCAGGGATGGGTGTCTCATAATGGGTGTCAACTCATAATCATGAATAAAACACTGCAAGAAGCCCTCAGTTTTCTAAAGCCTTCTGTGCTTCCTGCCTAAATGAACTGCTTTGGCTTCAGCCACAGGAGCTGCCATTTGCACTATTGAGCCTTTCAGGATGATCCTGCTCAGCAAAACCCACTCTGGAAAGAAAGGGCAAGAGATGTCTTCCTCATTTGACAAATGCATGTAAATGAGTAAAAGGAGAGCTGCCCCCTGCCTCGGACAAAATTCACGTGCTCTCAGCCACACTCTACAGCACACACACAAATCTTAATCCAGGGCTAGCTTGGACTGGAATATTTTGCCTTCTGCGTTACACCTCACCCCATATGTTTTTACAGTGAATAGGTTTAAAATGTCTATTCATTACCCTGGGATCATGCTATATGGCCACTGGGTCAAGACCCTGTGCTGCACAGCACCCATGGTTTCAGTTCCTTCACGATAGCCGGAGGAAAGCTCCTAATCCACAGCCACACACCACAAGGTCTGGTTTTCTGGTTTTCCCCCTTCTACTGTCAGCGGACATAAGCAGTGCAAATTGTGCAAAACCCAGGGAAGAGGGAAAGGCATTTCCCATGACTCATTCTGCTTCCCCATCAAACATGAGAGGTGTTAGCAACAAGGGACTCTGAAGCTCTACTCATAAATTTTGGCACAGGGTTGCAGCCATTTAGGCACCCATTTTGATTTTATATAAGTTTAAATTACTGCATAATCACATTTTGGGGGGATTGAGATTCAGTGGACATGCATAGAAGCTGGAGGGTCTCATCCAGCAGAAGAAATTAATAAAAATGCAGAGAAACAGGCAAAACACAGAGGCTCAGTTGTTCCTGGGTGCTTACATCACAGAAGTGTTAATTACAATAATTGAATGTTACCCAGATTGTAGCTCTCCATCACGTTAATGAATCTGAGCATGGTGACAAATGATTTTTGCTTGTAAGTAGACAGTACAGTATTCTCCTTTCAGTGAGATTATTTTAAACCATTAAAATTTCAATTAGATTTCAGAAAAAAAAAGTTTTACATGTGAAGCATACGACTATTTTGAGAAAGCTTTCGCAATGTTTGAGCTGTCTGTTTAAAACCACATGCAATTAATTTCTGTTAACCAGGCCTGCCATTCATAACCATGCCTAAAACATGCAAATCTCATCATTCTTTATTCATTCATACATCATCCATAGCACCAGATTGTGCAAAACACTCTTTTAAGAGTCAAGGAGGTACTCAGATTTGAATGCATCATTTATGTATTTTCTGAGCAGGGAAACATGCTGATGAATGAACAACGCCACAGCTGCAGAGACAAATGGTGGTTTTCCTCCTGAATGCCTCCACCAGCATCCTCACAGGTGATTTACACACTATTTTTTCTGAATTATTGAAACACCCTGCATGTACAACCCTATGCAGATTGATGTTCTGCTGTTATCAGATGCTTACACCGCAGAACTTTTAATTACAGAATTGAGCACTGCCGAGAAGATAGTCTGTCAAATTAATAAATTATAACTCAGTCATTTATGGCACCACAAAATCCTGTTGTGGTTTTGGTAGTTTGGTTTTTTAGTTGTGGTGGTTTTTTCTATTTTTCAATTATTTTGATTCAGAGCATAAAGATGATAATGACTTATTCATAGACACTAAAAGTAATATTACTTCAGAAAAATCCTTGTGGGCATATATTTCTAACTCATTCAGGGGCCAATACAAAGAATGCAGCTTCTTTTAGGCATGGTCAAACATTTACCCTTTCATAACTTGTTGGCTTCAAGTAGAAATAACCAAAGAATAGGATGCAAATGATTAAATGACCTGGGGGACTTAGACCTGAATCCTTAATCACAAGTCTGTTAATGGAGGCCTATAAGGTGCTGGGCACTTCTTGCAGTGAAAGTGAAGGAGACCTGAAAGACATCCAGCACCTTGCAGGACTAAACTCTGCTGGATAGGTTCTGCTAAACTCACAGCAGCAACTGGAATACCCCTATGACAGTGAATGATTGTACACCATGGCAGGTTGAGTTCATTGTTGGGAGAAGTTAAATTAATGCTTTTCAAATCCTAACCTACATGAAATTCTGCAATTTTTCTCCTTTTCCTTTCCCCCCCCCAATGTAAACTCATTCAGATTATAAGAATCCTCTCCTTCCTGAGTGCAGGAAAGATTAGGTTTTCAATTTCATCAGCTACAGTAGAAAAATCTAATAAGCGCTTTTCATTAAATTAAGCTTCAAATTAATTACCTTGAAGGAAACAATTATACCATCATCTCTGTTTTATATTAGCAAATCATAGAATGGTTTGGGTTGGAAGAGATCATCCAGTTCCAACCCCCCCCCCTGCCATGGGCAGGGACACCTTCCACTAGACCAGGTTGCTCAAAGCAAAGCCCCATGGAAGCATCCGCCAATTCTCTGGGCAAACTGTTCCAGTGCCTCACCACCCTTCCCGTGAAGAATTCCTTCCTGATACCTAATCTAAATCAGTTAAAAGCTTCTCCCTTTGTCCTATCTCTACAGGCCCTTGTAAAAATACCCCTCCAACTTTCTTGTAGCCCCTTCAGGTACTGGAAGGTGCTATAGGGTCTCCCCGGAGCCTTCTCTTCTCCAGGTTGAACAAGCCCAACTTAGACTTTCTTCATAGCAGAGGTGCTCCAGCCCTTTGAGCATCTTAGTGGCCTCTTCTGGATTTGCTCCAACTGGTTGATACCTTTCTTATGTTGGGGGTCCCAGAGCTGGACGCAGTTCTCCAGGTGGGGTTTCACAAGAGCACAGTAGAGGGGGAGAATCCCCTCCCTCAACCTGCTGGCCACACTTCTCTGGATACAGCTGAGGCTTTCTGGACTGCCAGCACACACTGCCAGCTCACGTCCAGCTTTTCATCCATCATTACCCTCAAATCCTTCTCCTCAGGGATGTTCTTGATTCATTCTCCACCCAGCCTGTACTTGTGCTTGGGATTGCCCCAACCCAGGTGCAGGACCTTGCACCTGGCCTTGTTGAACTCCATGAGGCTGGCACAGGCCCACTTCTCCAGCCTGTCCATGTCCCTCTGGATGACATCCCTTCCCTCCAGCGTGTCAACCACACCACACAGCTTGGTGTCATCGCCAAACTTGCTGGGGATGCACTCAATCCCACTGTCCCTGTCACCAACAAAGATGTTGAACAACACTGGTCCCAGTACTAAGCCCTGAGGAACACCGCTCATCACTGGGCTCCACTTGGACATCAAGCCCTTGACCAATACTCTTTGAGTACAACCATCCAGCTAATTCCTTATCCACTGATAAGTTCTCTCCAACGTAAAGATAAGGATGTCATGCAGGACAGTGTCAAAGGCTTTGCACAAATCCACGTAGATGATGCCTGTTGCCTCAGAAGGAGGAAGAATAAAACAAAAAAAAGTATGTGATACAACGTGCACAGGATGGATGGGTCCATTGGTCTTGCAATTAATGAACTAGGAGCTAACAGTCATTAAACAGAAGAACAAATAATCCGCCCATTTCTTATGTGACAAATGACAAATATGTGAACCAAAACTCTAAGGAAAATTTAACTCCAATGGGGAGAAACAATGCCAGCCCTGAAGCCATCAGTGCCGCCGTGCTGAAAGGCTAAATGCCTGTCTACATGCCTAAGACCTGACCCTCAGCAAAAGCTTTTAAATTCTCTGATCCCCTCTCAGGATTTGTATTTATCTCTTGGAGCAACGACACTTAGGACAATTGCACCTCTGATACTATTACTGAATCAGTTTTCTCATTTGAATGTACAATTCCCTCTCTTGAATATACAGTAAGAATACAGTACACCCAAAAGCAGCAGTGTCAAATTCCATGCAGTTCTACTGGTTTTCTCTTCTATAAATAGATGTGCATTTAGGACTATTGTAAATATTGTAAACACTTACATCTACATATAGTTGACAGCCAGAAGAAACACATTAGCTGTAGCCAGATGACCAGATATAACATAAACCAGAATGATTCCAATATGAGCTAATAATGGATGTTTGCAAAGCATGGCAGCTTATCTAACAAGATATGTTTAACATGCTTTATTGCTGTATCGGTTAGAGCATTTCTTTAGAGCTTCGCAGAGCTGCAATCCCACAGCCATGCAAGTTTCTGAACCATTCCACTCTGGTTGCAGAGCTGCATTCCCACATTTCAGCTTTCATTTAAGCCACTGAGACACTTGCCGCAGACATGCTCCTGAAGCGTGAAAATACTGGAAAGGTGAATTACTGATAGCCCTGGTCTATTTCTAAAAAAAAAAAAAAAATTAATATTTTCTGGTATTTTTCGTCTTAATCACCTACAAAATGTAAATGGAAGATGCAAACATCATGCTTGTTAATTCCTCTAGGACAAAATTAGATTTCACTCTACACATTTTAGTTGCAGCACTGTCTATATACTGCAGGATTCCATGCTTAAAAAGAAAAGAAAAACAGTTCAAAAAGGCGTGTGCAATGTGTGCTTTGTTTCAGTGACTGTGACCTTTAAAAATATTCAAGTTGCTGTTTGATTTAACATTTCAACTGCAAATACATCTAATGCACAGAGGACCATTTTCAAAGTTCACAAAACTGTTTGCATAGAAGAAAGAAGGAGCTAAAAGTATGTAACAGGGGAAAAAAAAATAGCTGTAGGTTCCTTCCAAGCATAGAATAACAGAAACCAGCATGTTTGGTCATACACTGATACTACCCACTTCTGATCACCCCCACCTCCAGATCTCCCCCACCTCCAGACCAGCATGCTTGGCTCAAGCAGCTTGGTCCAAAGTTCACATAACTCACCAGGAAACCTTCCACTACTTTGATGGATTATTTAATTGGATTAAATCCTTCTCCCTTCTGTTAGACCCTTTTCCTGCAACTATGTTGCAGAGCAGAATCAGAGATTTTTTGAAAGGACAGAGCAGAGTATGTGAAGCCACCAGCATACAGCAGAGGTTATGCCACCCCTACCAACCCCTGGCCCCTGCCCTGATTAGGGATCACACTCCAGTTCACTTGTTTTACTCACGTGTTTAGACATAGCATGACCCCAAAGGCAGGTCACACTCTCTTCAGCAGAAGTCTTTGCTGTTCCTCTGCACGTGTCTTACGGGTACTTTGGCATCCTTTACTGTTGCTTAGCAAGCATCTCTCGTGAGCTGATCTCAACCCAGACACCTGAACATCAGCACCTGGTGCCACCTGGGGTGCCTTAGTGTCGTGGTTTAACTCCGGC
>NW_010264758.1:0-254 GCF_000690775.1 Eurypyga helias
TCCGGCAGCAGCGGAATTTTCCCGGGAGTTGGGGCGCAGACAGAACTCCCGGCGTGAAACGGGCCGGCGGATGGGGCTGCTTTGTTTCGGGTTAGGCACGGCGTGCGGGAAAGAAAAGAGTTGGCTTTTTTGGGTGGGTTGGTTGGTTTTTGTGGGGGTTGGCGGCTTTTTCCCTTATTTTCCTTCTCCTTTTTCTTTTCCTTCTCCTTCTCCTTTTTCTCTTCCTTCTCCTCCTTTTTCTTTTTCTTCTCCTT
>NW_010264758.1:823-34390 GCF_000690775.1 Eurypyga helias
TCTCCTCCTTTTTCTTTTCCTTCTCCTTTTTCTTTTTCTTTTCCTTCTCCTTTTCCTTCTCCTTCTCCTTTTTCTTTTCCTTCTCCTTCTCCTTTTCCTTCTCCTTTTCCTTTTCCTTTTCCTCCTTCTTTTTCTTTTTCTTCTGTATTTTCCTTTTTCTCTTTTTTCTTTCCTTTTTCCCTCCTTCTCCCTCCCTTTCCTTCTTTTTTTTTCATTCTTCTTGTTTGCTTCCCTTTTCTATGTATTTTAAATTAGCTGGAAAGGGGGTGGCGTTGCATGGGTTACCCAGAGCTTTGAACCACTGCGGAAATCACTGGGCTTTGGATGACCGGCATCCCGCAGGATCAAGTTCCCATGACTTTTGCCTTGTTAGGGAGGAGACTGAGGCGAGTGAGAAGGTTGTTTTTTTGTTTTATTTAATACTTGAAATGAAATGAATTCCTGGAGCCTTTCTCATATTTCCTAGTGGCTCAGCTGGTGATGCTCAACTGTGCGTGTCGGCTCAGGGTGTTTGGGATGGTTGCTGCAGAAATCCCTCCTGTGCGTACGGCAGGGCGTGGGGCTTTGGGAAAACGACGGGAGCGGATGCAGACGGATGTGCCTCCCGGCGCTGAAATGATTAGGCTGCACTCACCACATACACCCGTAGTGCAGGCTCTGGGATGATATTTCAAGCGTATTATTGTAGGTGAGAAAGAACGTGGCAAGTTCTCCCTTTCTGGTTTTACATAAGTACTCACCGAGGTACTCTTTTTCAGTAGGGGTTGGGGTTTTTTAGGGTATAGGTGTTCTGATGCTTCTGGCAAATGAGCACTTTGAAATGAGCTGGGAAAAATGCTGACAGAGCACTTTGTGGGTGCCCAGCAGAAGTTACGTCAGTGAAGTCAACCCTCACCTTCCCAGGAGGGATGTGTTTTCTCTGAGGTGGAGCGCACTGGAAACCCTCCCTGATTGCGCTGCAGACAGGGCGTAGCTTTTTTGGGGAGGCTGCTCATGGCTGTCTGGGGAGGAGGGAACACAAGTTTTGCAGCCTGAGGCTCTTAAATATGAACTACTCATTTTGCTGTTAACTTACTCTTCCCTACCTGGAGGCTGAGGCTCTGCTACGTCTGTGAGAGAAGAGGGGAAAAAAAGCTGAAACCAAAGGGTTATTGCACGGGAAGCACACCTCCAGCCAGAGGAGGAAAGGTTAGCTGCCTTCTTGACCGTACGTACGAGCAGAGGAGAGCGTTGCGCTGTGCCCTGTCGCTACCCGTAGTTTAGCACAGAAGTAGTTTGTACCAGAGAGAGCGTGCCCGGAGACTGCACCAAACTGATGCTGGAGTTGTAGGTCACACCACTGGGAAATTCTGCCCCAGGGCAGGTACGAGCTCCTTCTTTCATGCTCCAATTTGATTATTCTCCTCCTCCCCATCTCCTTCTGCACAGATAGCTATTTTCTATGGCTTTAAAAGTTACAGGAATCTGTAAGCTTAATAGCCTAGCTTTCTGATACTGCTGCCCAAATCCAGGTCTCTAAATAGCAAATTAATGTACACTTTTCCAAGTTTTTCTGTGTGTGAATGGTAACTCCAGCATGAAATGCACCCCGTTACACGAACAGGGATGCCCCAGCATGGACAGCGTTTTACTTTGTGTTCTGGTAAACAAGGTTCCTCTAGTCCACCACTCCTTATGTTTTTGATCGGTATAAAGATGAGCTGAAGTCTTTTGCTTCAGAAATCCGGGCTGTCCACACGTCTATCTTAAGAAACTTTTGGAGAGGAACCCAAATGAGGCTTTTTTGGGTGACTGCGTTATGAATTACACTTCCAACAGTTGCTATTAAATATACCTCTGCCCAAATAAAGAAGGATTCAGTTGTGAGCCTCCTTCTCGTTAGTGCTGGTGTTCTTACAAGGCTTTAAGGCAGGGCGCAGGGGAGTATCCCACAGCTGAGGAGCGAGCTGGTCTGTCAGGAAACATGACTAGTAGCTGTCAGGCCCTCCTTTTTGGGTCAGAAGTGCTCAGAAAATCTTACGTTGAGTGTTAGTCCTTGTTTTCTGGGCACTAAAACGCAAGGTAGTTTGAAATGTGGACTTAAAAACCAACTCTGAACCAAAAATAAAGTAAGAAAATGAGAGTATTATGTTGTTCGGTGAATATGCTAAATATAATATTTCCATTAGCTTCCCTGCTTCTTCTTATTCACTGCTGGGATTAGTGGGCAAGAGTTTTTGAAGTTTACTTTCGCAGCATGTATTCTCCTTGGTATTTCATCCGTTGCTTTCCTTGGACACTGCAAGCACTTGCTGAGGACCAGGTTTAAATTTGTTTTCTGACCATGGCCAGTTTAATATTTTGAGGTGTGATTGCTGTGCCATAGTGCTTAATCCTAAAAAAAAAAAAAGAGAAGGGCTGACTTTACAGAAGTGGGACAGCCACCCTTAAGTGCATTTCTGCTGCTTGGTGGCATATTATAAATCTCTGCCTCTGCTCAGGGGGAGGGGAGAGGGAGGGGTTTGGCATGTTAAACTCCTTGCCAGAGCCTCTGCAGCGCTGCCCTGACCAGAATACTTTTGTGGGATGTTTGTGCCTTCCTAATAATAACATGTTTCCTAAACACAGTTAAAAATTGCTTCACTAAGTGCAGTAACATTCCATTGAGTTAGTGACCTCCAGAAGTGCTGTAAATAAAAATAGATTTATTTTCCTGCCTCTTCCGTGCCAGAGCCCTATGTTGAGGGCTTGTTGGCTTTTTTTTTTTAAATAACCCAACCAGCCTTCTGAACAGTAAAATGTCAGCTAGTGTCAATAAACAGTTTACGTGAGGCTGTAAACTGTCCGTGGGCTCTCCGAAATCTGCCCGCGGCGCTTGAGTAACGCAGTTGCTGTGGTGATGCTGAAGAGGAGCGCGATTCAGAGAGGGGAGAGCAGGACTGGCTGAGTGAACTGGATGGGAGCGGGAGCAGAAGCACCTTTCAGGGGTGCACCGGCGCTGCTCCCCGCACCTCGACAGCCCAGTAACCTCCACCTCTTCCCCATCCATCTTCGGATTTGCGGGTTTCAGTGGTAGGCAGGAGAAAGGCCCCGCGGAGAGGTGTGTTGTATACATGAGAGGAACATGCCTGTGCACGGTGAAGGAAAAATGACATACACACCTTGTCTATCCAGATAATAAGGAGAAAGAAAACAAGTGCGGTGCCTTAGAAGGCCCTGTGCTACCCAGGCAGGAAGAGAATAAAAACATTGAGTAGTTAATACTGATTTGATCATCCTTTCTTAATATTTCTTCTAGGAAAAGAATGTTTTCTTCTGTTAAAGGTGTGCAGTATAACATAGAGAACCGTTTTGTGGTTCTTGGGGTACAATCCTGTTCTCGTTTGAGTTAGTAAAAACAATTCTACTGTCTTAGATAGCAGATTGTGTCCTCTTGAGGTTTTTCCTGACCATCCCCTATTTGCCAGCAACAGGGCATGAGTGTGGGTACACCCTGCCCTGCCTTCGCAGTTACAAACCCAGAGTCCAAAGATGCACGGAAACACGTGCTGCCAGGCGTACGTGACTTAGACCTGGCACGGTCTGTCACCTTCCCAGATAGGAAAACCACCCCGTGAGCAGGAAGATGCTGGACATGTGAGATGGGGCTCTTTTCTGAGCCTCTTCTGGAGGAATCAAGCGAGAAGTTCGAACTGACGGACCCAGGAAATACGTTCAGACTTCTGTCGAGTACTGGTGTTTGCCATTCGTATGGTTAGACCTGATGTTATAGCAGAGATAAGGGCCTTTTTTGTTACTTTTGTTACATCAAAAAAAAGCCAAACCAACCAACCAACCAAATAACACCCCACCCAAACCCCCAGGTTATAGGTGTACCTGTTTGTGGCTTTTATATACCAGAATTATCCAGAGTTGGTGGTGTGATGCAAGATGTGATGGCATCTCCTCAAAACAAAATAGTTACGTGTAGCTGTGGGAAAACCCTTTGGTTTTTTTCATTAGAAATGCCTGTTGCAAGCCTGTGATCCTTCAATGTTTTGTAGCTGGAGATTGGCTTTTGATTGACTGCTTTGGGCTGCGGGCGTGCGTTGATTCACGTGTTCTGTATAACGTGGCCGCATGCTGGCTGAGTCGCAGCAAGCAGCATAGGAATCGCTGCAAGTAACTTCATGGTTCCCTTCAGATGAGCGAGGTGGCCTTAGGGGAAGAGGATGGCTGTTGTTCTTTTGCAGCTCAGTGCTTGGCTGCGCACAGTGCTGGAGAGAACCTTGAGTAACTTCCAACGGTGGCGTCAGGTCTCCTCTCCGGTATGTTTCCCAACGACACTTAAATTAGCTTTCTATTGTAGTTTATTAACTTTATTTAATTTTAGTTTAGTTTATCTCATTCTGAAAGTTAGGTTCTGGATAATAAACGCTGCAAAAAAGCCTTGAGAGGAATGTTATTGTGGATCCCAGGTGACTCCGTTGCAGTGATTTATGAAAATCTCTCGGTAGAAAGCATCTTTGGCATGTCCCCCATTAAAATCCTACCGGCACTTCCAGTAAAACGTTGTCTCTAGGCCTTCCTGCCCTGGTATCTGTTCCCAACTAAGAAAATACTGAAGGAGCGAGCCGGTCTGACTCACCCGCTGTGGTGTGACTGCTGGAGCGGGGCGAAGGGAGGGTGTGGGAATCGGGGCTTACAGCGTATGGGGAGATGGGCTGAAGCCCGCAGTGTTACACACAAGGCCAGTCATGCACACTGCTTTGTTGTTTTTTCGGGGCAGCTTTGGAATGACTTCACATCTGAGGGTGAGGGAAGGTCTGCCAGAGTGAATCTAGACATGAAACGGAGTTTATTTACAGTGCATAGCAGCTGAGGTTTGGGTGATGGTTCCATGGCAAAGATGGGAATTGTTTTGAATAGTCACGCTAAGTTTTTGTGTGAACTGGGAGGTCCTCGCTGTCTAACCTCCTTCTGTGGTGAGCAAGAGAAGCTGCTGCTTTGGAGAAGACCCACTTCAGCAGCAGCACGGCAGGCTAGAATAGTTATCAGAGATGTGAATCTGGCAGCGCTGCTGCTTTTCCCTTCTTTTTCTTTTGAGACCTTCCCATAGGTTTTCCCTCCTGTGTGTATCTCCTATTTTCTGCAGCCTGTACAGCATGAGACGTGTCCCTGAGAGGCAGAGGAGCAGGCATTTCTCCAGGCTTCCTTCATCAGGAGGGAGCTCCTTCGTCAGCATCCCTCCCAAGTGTCGGATGCTCTCCCGGCACGCAGAGAGCGTCGGTGCTGTGGGCACTGGTGCTTGTCCTCACGGTGTTGAGTCCTACACATCCCAAACTGTGTGACACCATCCTCTCTAGAGGCTGCTTCAGCCTCTGCTGTATCCTTTTCCCCAGCCAGGAGAGTAAGTGTTGTCTCTGCTTGGCAACGCGCTGTGATTTGTTGCATCAATGCCTCTAAAAATGTTAATTTTTTCATGCACGTGCGCGCAAGCACCAACCACCTTGTTTGGGAGCTCCCCTTTGGCTCGAAGCAGGCACAAGTAACGGCGAGAGGCGTTTGCACGAGTTACGCCTGCCTTTGCTCTGCGGACGTGCGCGCTGTCAAAAGCTGAAAGCTTTAATTCCTCCAGCTCTCGGGGCCAAGGGTAAGGAATTCCAAATTAAACAGATTAGCTGCAAGCGCCGAACTTGTCCCAGCTGTGCCTGCGCCCCAGAGAGCGAGCAATGTAAACACAAGTTCACGTTACACTTTGAAGTCGGTGTATATTTTTGACTGTTACACCACTTCATTATTTTCCAAAAGTAATGAAATGAGTAATGCAGGGAGAGACTTATCCACGTGTATATCCCAAATACAAGCGTAAGCCAAGAAATTCCTGTTTCCCGTCAGTTGTGCCTTTTCCTCGTGTTTATTTCCAAGGTGTAGGGTGGAGAAATTTTTTTCTGTCTAGGAGACACTGAGTAGAGTTAAATCAAAGTACAACTATATGTAGTCTCAAAAAGAATTTTGAGGCACATGAACATAAATCAAGCACTGTTTTACGTAGAAGGTATTCTTAAAGCTTTTTTGCGTAGTTAAATAATAAACAAAGCAGTGATACAAAGAACATGGCTGTAAAATACGGAGATAAATCTGCCATGTTTTACTTCGATACCACAAGGGCTTACAAACGTTTAGGGTATTTTATATACCATATGTGCTTTATTGCTTGAACTGCGGAGAATTTGTACTTTCCTGCGAGACTATTACACTTTATGGCAAAGTGCTTGAAGAATTGTCTACATACTTGTACAAGAAACGGTAACAACTCATATGGTATCGTTACGGGACAGCTTCACCACAGCCTGCAGAGCTTTTGCGTTAAATTTCTGCACCGCCTGTGTGCGATGGACGACCTTGTTCCTGGAAATATAATTGATGTCTAGTAGCGTATGGGGTCCGGAGTCATTCCGGAAGGGTGGAAATACCGCAAATGGAGTAGCTCGTGCAAAGAGCTCAGCTTATTTTGCAGGGATTAGTCAACTGGTATGTCACACTGTGTGTAGGCAAATTTGCTTTTTTTTGGCTTGAAACAGTCCGTGGGGTTTATATTTGCCCAGTAAGACCCCTCGATGAAAGTGGCACACCTAAGATACGTGCTCAGGTGTTACAAAGGGAATTTATTTAGAGGATGTAAAGCTTAATGGTTTTGAAGCCCTTGGAGCTAGAGGTGATAAGGAGTGTATTTATAAATTTATCCTTTCCTGTGTATTTTGGAATGTGAGTACTGTCTACTCAACATTGCGTTTACTTGCCTTATGCTTTGCAGACCCCATGCTCGTCTGATATTTAAAAAAAAAAGGACCTTTGTGTTTAAATCCACAGGGATGCGCTTAAGGATTTCAACTGTTGCCAAACGTTAGGGAAGACACCAGGAGCGAGATGCTCGGGGGGTTCACACGTGCTGCTTCCCTGCTGCGGAGGGGGGTGATACAAGGCCACTCCATCAGTGGGCTACGTGGCTCGATGGCAAGTCACCATCCTCAGCTGGCTGAGGACTGAGCCCTCTCTGGATTAAAAGTACCCAAGTCCTTGCCTTGACTTGCACCGTGGAGTGGGTGGGAAGTTGTTACTAGTGTTTTACTGTAGGAAGAGATAACGGCATCCCCCAGCAAGGCACAAAAGTTGAGCGGTGTTTTCGCTGCAGATTTGATCTGGGATTTTCGAAGCAACAAAGGAATCCAGTAATAGTTACAGCCTATAGAATCTCACAACAATAGGATAGGATTTCTCTTCTGTATGTCCTCAAGGTATTAAAATGAAGCAATTTAAGCCATAGATACTGTTCATTAAATGCTGAGGGACTGAGATAATCTGATAAATGGGAAGATTGTTTTCAGGCAGAAGAGGATGAATTGAGAGGAATCGCAGCTTTTGGGTTTGCTGGAACTGATGCATTTAGGACCAACTGTTGTTTCAGCCAGCTTTTTTGGTTGCAGCTTCAGTATTCCAGAAATGGTATTTCCTATCGCATATCTGAACAAGATACCACATGTGCTTGTAATTTAAATGTTATGGGCTGCATAACATATGTGGTAATAGAGATCAGTGGCATCTTGTATCATTCTCCTCTTCCCCAGAACGTCTGGGTTACGTTTACTTGGGTCCCATGGGAGCTTTTTGGAGTCAAAACACATCTATCCTAAAGCCTGAGTTTACTGCCATTTCGAGGAAGAATGTCCTTAAGGAGGAATTTGGGGCGTTTTTTAGAACAAAAAAGAACTTGAGAGGAAAGATTAATTTATGGTGGTGTGCAGATGTAAAAGCATCAGAGAACAAGCTACATAAACTAACATAAGACTGTAAATGTTATTTTTTTCTTTTAAATGCTGGATGAATGATGCCACCCGTAACGTGAGAGAGTGCCTTTCCTTTTAATAGCATGACTTCATAAAAACAGCTCTTAAAGACCTATTTGGGTTTTTTCCCCTCCTTTCCTAGTAGGCGGTTTTGGGGGTCGGTAGGGGATCTGCCATCTCTTTCAACACTTACTTCTTGCATGTGTGGTTTTGTTAACAGCAGTATCTTTTTTTTTTTTTTTTAAAAAAAACACATTTGTGGAAAAGTAATAAAAGGTGAAAGCTACCGCCTCTGGCAGGTATGTGAAGAGTATTGTAGCTGCAGATGAGAGCTCCATCTGCCAGAGGTTTGCTTCATAGACATTTGTTGACCCGCGTTAAATATTTGGTGGGTGAATTTCAAACATCTTTTTGTTTTGTAACAGGTAAAAAAACCTGCCAAATCATCTGTAACATCATGTTTTAAGAAGTAAATAGTAGCAGACATTGGAGGGAAAAAAAAAATCAACATCTGGAAATAATAAAGGACACTGAAAAAAATTCAGTTCTATTGAGAAAGGGAAGCAGGCTGCAGGATGTGTTCTTTACTGTAAACAACATTTGTATTTCCTTCCATTCCCATTTTATGTTTTCTTTTTCGCTGGCACATCTCAGTGCGTTGTGACTTGCCCCTCCGGCGCGGCCGTGCGCGCTGTGTCAGGCTGCTGCGCCCGCCGTCGTCCCCGCGGAGCTTCGCGCCGTACCCCTGCTTCATCCCCGGAGCCCCTTCGGGCAGAAAGGCTTCCTCTCCCCTCGCTCAGCGTGGTTTTTCCTCGCTGGCGGTCCCTTACCTCCGGAGGAGATTTCGATGGCATCTTTTGAGGCTGCTTCCTCACGCTCTCCGTTTACCAGCGTGCCCCCTGGTCCTGGCTGTTAGAGAAAAGACGTGCTCCCGGTCAGCGCTGCGCAAGCTGTCCGTAACCAACGAGGCTTGTTGAGATGAAACAAGGTTTGAAAGCTTTGAAACTTCCCGATCTAGAAATAATCAATAGATTCTGCCGAGTGAGCAGTGCCGGCAACCAGAGGGGAAGGATGTGGAATGGCAGGAAAAAATGATGGCCGAGTCATCAGAGGGACCAAAGAGCTGTGATTTTTCTTTCCATTGCTACACTTCATGTTGATGAAGTGATTGTGTGGGTGAAGGATACACTGGCAGTTGTGTGTGGCTGAGCTATGACAGTCATTTGTGACTTGTTTGCTGCTTTTCTCTCTGTGTCTCTCTTTGTAAGTGGAGAGGAGAGTGCTTATAAAATAACTAGCATAGTGCAAATATTTTTACTGAACAAAAAGGTCGAGAGTTCAAAAAATAATGAAGGACCAGAGTCCTCCGCTGTTGCAAGCTCTTGTTTGTGCGGCCGCGGAGTGAGCGGGCTGTGCCACAGGTTATGGTGCTTTCTTCAGGGCTATAAACTGCCCAAGAAATAATGGAGAAATGGTAAAAATAATGACTCGTAGCATAGGATTTCACTTGGCTGAACTTTGGCTTCTCTAGAAAAGGACTGTGGTCTGAAGGCTGCAGATAAGGAATGGCTTTTGTGGGTACGGGCTTACGTGTTGTGCAATTAATAGATGGCCTAACTGTGGCTGTGTGTGCACGGAGGGGAATGGCTTTAAGTCATCGTTATCTAACCTTAATTAACGGAGTAACGTATGTGCAGGTGGTTTTGTCTGTATGAACTCTGCCTGCCTCGTGCTTCCAGGCAAACAGGAATACGTTCTGACAACAAGGGTAACTTTTTTTCAAATGAATGGTGTGTGTCTGTGCCCTGTGGTGCTTCACTGTACTCATGTCCTCAGTCATTTGCCATTTATTGCTCTCTTCTTCATCAGTCAGGAGGAAGAACTTTGGGGACGACATACCCTGCGTAAGGATACGGTGGGCGTTTACAACTCGATGCATGCTTTAAAACCACGAAGGCACGATTAATTATTTACTGGTTGCAGTCCTGCTCTGAGGACATCTAGCCAAGCCCTTTACCAAAGATGCTTTGTTTGATGAAGTGTAGTTTATTAATTGGTTTGAAGACCTGTACTTTTTCCAGGCTGCTGGCCAACTTGGTGCTTAGCAGATGCGAATGTTGTCTTTGGTTTCACCAGTGTTTATCTCAAGTGGGTGCTTGTAGTCTACCCTTGAACAGGGATGTGTCGCTCATCCTTAGGGATAACTCTTTCTCATTTGTAAGTCTAATGCTTTTACACCCCTCCTCTAATGCTATTCTGACGTGTTTAGTCTCTAAGAGCATAAGTCAGGGTTGGAAGAACTGATGTGAAGCAATTCCTGCCCAGGTCTGGAAAGCCTCTGGGAGCAATCCGTGCATCCCTCTCCTGGCAGGAGGCACCTCAGATAGCAGCATGGCGTGGGTGATGGGTTGCAGGATGGTTCTGCTGCCTCGCACCCTGGGGATGCTCCTGCAGCTGCCGTACTGCCTGTGCCTGTCGCACGAGGGGGACATCTGCCTTCGGCGAGACCTCAGGAACTATCCATTCAGTGCACATGTTATCCTGGGATGCTGGTTTTGCCCTCATGGCTGTAGTATGGGTACCTTTCCCATCCACGCTGAGTTGCTACAGCTTTTGAGCAACAACAAAAACATCCCCCCTTATCCTCCTAATTTTGTTCTTGGAAACAGCTGTGCCGTTCTTAGCAAAACACTGTTTTGTTTACTGGTGGGATGGAGGAGAAACCTCACCTGGAGCAGAGACCTAGTAAATCCCTGTCCGTATTACAAGCTACAGATAAGCAGTGCAGTAGAACGTATTATGCAAGCCGTCCTGTACAGCAGTGGGACTTTCTGCTCTCTCTAATCTAGAGGTTGCATACTTCAGATACTCCCAAGGGCCTGTGCAGCTTAGAGCTCACTTAGACCCCCAGCCCGGGAGACCAGTGGGGATTCATGGGGAGTTTCTACACAGCTGATTTGGATTATACATATAAAACACAAAGTACACTGGATTTGGGACCTGCATGCACATTTTAAGCTTCGTGTGGTTTGAGTGTTACAAGGGTTGGGTTTCTTCGTCTTGTCCTTCAAGAGAATTTACTTCCATTCATGTCTGCTGTTTCTTTGTAGATGGTTTGCGGGTGATACGTGTGCAAGTGCCTCAAGTTTCTACTACAAGATGTGTTCTACAAATCCAGCAAACTGGGTCACCTTCGATGACGAGCCGCTCTTAGTTGATAATCAGAGTAGTTGTAAAGCAAATGGCCTTAAACTGAATCTGTCTAGTGCTTATGAGTCTTCAAGTAGATCATCTTCGACAGGCAGCACTCCCCTCTCATCTCCTGTAGTTGACTTATACCTAAGTCCTGGACCCCCCAGCAACTCTCCACTTACTACACCTACCAGAGACTACCCAGGAAGTCCGTGCATCCCAAAGCCTGGGATTCACATCCTTTATCCCATCCCTGAATGGCCATCAAATGTTAACCTTCCTCCATCACCTGGGATTTGCTCATCCCTAACCTCGCAGAAACTGAGCAGCCTTCCTTCGAACACCTCGCCTAATGACCATCCGGTCAAGACTTTGGTCTCCAGAACAGCAGAGGAAGGAAGCTCTAATCCGCCAGAAAGCTGCGAGGAGTTGGGAGAGTTGTCATTGGCACCAGGGCGCTTCCCGTACTTCCAGAGTGACTGTGCTTTTTCCAGTCCCTTTTGGAAGGAAGGATGCTCGCTCAGCGCATCACAGGCTAATGTTAGCACGCACAGGAAGGACAAAGCCCTCGACAGGAGCGTCTGTCATCCTAAAGACAGAGAAACTTGCCACGATCAGAAAAGTCTGAACCAGGGCTCCTTCAGCTACATCTGCGAGAGGCTTGGACACCTGCAGGCTGATAGCTCTGATGCCGCGGGAAGCTCGCCCCTCTCCAGCACTCATGCATGGCATAAGCTCTCCCCTGCCGTCCCATGCAGCCTCTTCAGGAGACCGAAAGCAGATGGGTGGCCATTCATGCTGAGAATTCCCGAAAAGAAGAACATGATGTCCTCCCGGCAATGGGGCCCTATTTACCTTAGCGTCCTAGACGGAGGTATACTCCAGATGTATTATGAAAAGGGCCTGGAGAAACCTTTCAGGGAATTCCAGCTGCAACCACACTGTAAGCTGTCCGAACCCAAACTGGAGAGCTATAACGTCTCGGGAAAAATCCATACTGTGAAGATCGAGTGCGTGTCTTACACAGAGAAGAGGAGGTATCATCCCAAAGTAGAAGTGACCCACGAGCCGGAGGTTGAGCAGATGTTAAAGCTGGGCACCACAGATTATAACGACTTCACCGACTTCCTCGTCACGGTCGAGGAAGAGCTTATGAAACTCCCTACCATTTCTAGGCAGAAGAGGAACTATGAAGAGCAAGAGATTACTCTGGAAATAGTGGATAACTTCTGGGGGAAAGTCACTAAGGCAGAAGGAAAACTGGTAGAAAGTGCTGTCATCACGCACATTTACTGCTTGTGTTTTGTGAATGGAAGCGCTGACTGCTTCCTAACCCTGAATGACCTGGAGCTCCAGAAGAGGGACGAGCGTTACTTCGAGAAGGAGGAGGAGAAGAAATGGATTGATATTCTTGATTGCCATTTCCATAACTGTGTCAAAGTGCAGGAATTTGAGCAATCACGGATTATTAAGTTTACGCCTCCGGACGCCTATAGACTGGAACTGATGCGTTTCAGGACACGGTATAATGGGCAAGACCTGCCCTTTTCTCTGAAGGCTGTGGTCGTTGTTCAGGGGGCATACGTTGAACTTCAGGCTTTTATAAACATGTCTTCAACTGCTCCGATTCCAGCACGTTTACCCCCTGTCAAATGCTGTGAAAACGTTATGATACGCTTTCCTGTTCCCACGCAGTGGGTCAAAGCACTTTGGACGATGAACCTGCAAAGGCAGAAGTCCCTAAAAGCAAAAATGAATAGGAGAGCGTGCCTTGGCTCTTTACATGAGATTGAATCTGATCCCGTAATACAAGTCTCGGTTGGAACAGCAAAATACGAGAGTGCCTACAGGGCTGTTGTGTGGAAGATAGACAGGCTTCCAGATAAAAACTCAAGTAAATAATTTGCTCTATAAAATGATGGGCTTGGGTGCACAGCTTCACCGGTTTCATGCTTGTGTGCTGCCATCAGCTTCCATAGTTTGGGGTTTTATCTCTGCGGTGGTATTGGTAGGAGCTAGAGTAGCCTTTTGGTAAAAAGAGAATATGACCTCTTTTTTTTTTTTTGTTAAAATACCTCACAAAGCACATTCATTTTCCTAACTTATTTGACAGAGGCAGACGTTTTATCATCCATAATTTTAAGGGTTCGGTATCATGGAAGTGAATCTCGTCATTCTGAGTAAACCTCAAATCCACAGGAAGAAAGAGAGAAGGGTTTATGCTTCACATACACCCGCTGAGCGATGGTGGGATGGGAAGCAAACATTGGTAGGTGAAATTTGTTCACCGCCCAGTATCACACAGTTACTAGAAGAGGTGGAATTGTAACCGCTGCGTCTTGGGTTTCTTGCGTCGTAGCAAGTCGAGTGTGCTTTTGCAAAGGCTGTTATCTACCACCTCCTTTAGGGGGTTGTGTGTTTGGGTTGTATGTTCATGGCAATAACTGCACTGGCCAAAAATGCCTCCCACTTTATTCCTCTGGTGGTACCTCACTAAAAACCTACAGCAATAAAACCAGCTAAGTTTATAGTCATGCACTTGGGAGTTGTTAATTTCCCACTAAGTCAAATAGTTAATCCACCTGAATTTTCATGGAGAGAATAAGGCTTTTTGGGGGAAAGAAAAATATATATGGTTTTAAAATTCCAATTTTTAGTCATGTTACCAGGTTAATAGCCCTATATAGCACTTCTCTAAAGGCATAAAAATTCTTGAGGAATGTATTATTCTGCTTCAAGTTCTGTAGAGTGAAGTCACTTGATCCTTTTCTTGGATATGCATTATGTGTATCTGAGGCTTTGGAGATCTGTGTAAGACGAGGGTGTCTTTTAAAACATTTTGCCCAAAATGTCTTTAAAATCTGTACTTTTAAGAAGGGGGTAAGTGGTAACGAATGGATTGGGCTAGTCCTGTAATATCCTGTCTGGACTCACTACCTCTTTGAAATGTCCATGAAAGATTTAATCTTCCTAAGTCCTGGTTTCAGGTACGCTAGTTGGCATATCCACGTAATGGTTCTGACAGCTAGATGTGGGTGCAGGCGAGTGTACTCATGCAAAACTATTAAAAATAAGAGTAAAGGCAAAAAAAAAAATCCTAAGGATATTTTTCCCCCTTATTTTTAACTAATTTTGACAGGAACAGGTTTCCCAGAGAAGCTGTGGATCCCCCATCCCTGGGAGTGTTCAAGGCCAGGCTGGATGAGGCTTTGAGCAACCTGGTCTAGTGGAAGGTGTCCCTGCCCATGGCAGGGGGGTTGGAACTGGATGGTCTGTAAGGGCCCTTCCAACCCAAACCCTGCTGTGATTCTATGAACTGCAAGTTATAGTTATCTGACTTGCCATTTAGGTCATTATTACTTTATTTATTTTATTTATTACAGTTTGATGTTTGATATTTGAATTCTGATTGATATTTCAGTGACAGAATTAAAAGATCGACAGAAAAGCTAAGGCAGGAGAAAATGAGAAGGGACTACTATCCTGAGCCTATATATGAACTAGCTTGCTTTTGGTATTAGAACTGCATTTGAAAGCATCCTGCGTCAACGTGCTAATGTGGCAGTTGTGAGAGAGGGAGTTACTGCTCAGCTGTGGGCAGACTAGGGCCTGTATTTTTACTAATGACGCCACATGGAAACGCTGGCCCCTTCTGAGTGCAGACTGGGTCTTGCTTTGGCGATGAGGTCTCTCAAACCTCGAGCAGCTTTGCCTTCCGATCGGTACTGCTGCGCACTGCGGGAGGAGCAGCACACGTGCGGCTGCGGTCAGATTCAGAAGTGACGCGGTGCTAACGCCATCTCTGTTTTGCCCTTTCTTTTGCTTTGGAAAAAGCTGTGGTCGGCTTGGACCCATGCCGAATGCCATATGGTTCCTTCTGGAGTGGCTGCGCCCTCCCTTTCGCCCGTTCTCGTTACCGGGGGATCTCGCACGCTGCTGGGAGGGGGTGCTGGTGGCTGCCAAGCCGCGGGCAGCGGGAGAGCGGAGGAGACGCGGCATCGGCAGACGGGCTAACACAAGGCAGGGGCCAAGCCAGAATTCATGATGGGGAGAGAAATGACAGCGAGAGGGAAGGTAAGGGAAGGCAGTCAGGGAGGGCTTGGAGAGGCTGGAAGATGGAGAGGGAGGGCAGAGGAGTTGGGGGAGAGAGGTGGGAGAACCAGGGGGCAGAAGAAGTTTCTTCAGGTCTTCAAAATCGGTAGCTGTGTGTGCCACGTGCTCTGGGCTTCGAGGGTGTGCTCTCTGCACACATGCCACATGTGTGGCCCATTTGTTTTCCCAAGGCTTACAGGACTGAACGTTTGGGTAGCTTTTAATATGCTTTGCTATTTAACGTAGGTGTGCTCCTGCAAAATCAAGTCAGCAATTTAGTCAGGCAATTTTAAAGAAGATTATAAGCCTTCCAAAGTCTTTAATTCCCTGCAGTTCATTCACCTTAAGATTTGATGTGCACAATTACCTTCAGATTTATGTTACTTGAAAGTAAGAACCTTTTTTTTTTTTTTTTTGTGGCATTCTACAGCTTTACATTATTTTCTACCAATAGCTTAAACTTTTGACATTTGAGTAATTCCTCGGCTGAGATCTGTAAAATCATTTGTATCCCTGAAATGTTCATGCGTTTGAGAAAAAACATTTCAGTAGTCATACTGCCCGGTCAAATTTTAAACCTCTCTATCAAGTTTTCTGTGTGCAGTTAAGAGTTTAAAAATAGAGTTGTCCCAAGGCGTGCCAAAAATGTGGAGGCGGTCAAACTAATAGAAATATGTAAACTTTCATAATGCGTTTGCTGCAGGGAGAAAAGTATGCCAAGGCTTTTGCTTTCAAAAGGCCTTTGTCCAAGGCTTCTTAAAAAAAATAAAGGGTAAAGGAAAGGTTGCCTACAGTTATATTGTGATTCCGTTTATAGGCATCAAAATATGTTGGCATCCACTGGATTCTACTCAAGTGCTTCCTTGGAAGAGTGCTGGCCAAGCAAAGTCTATGCGAGCTGTGAGATACCCAAGGTTTTTAAAAGCTGTCTGTGCTTATTCCAGTATATGTAAATGGAGGGTTTGGAGACAGAGTGTTAACATTATTTAAAAAAAAAAAAGGTGAAAAAGCTGTAGATTTTGAAGGGTTGATCCAATGAAACTTTTGCAAACTGAGTCTACATTTGTGAAATCAGGGCATCGTATAAGGAAATGGAGAACATTTCATGATGCCAGCACAGTTCTGGGGCCAGTCTTTGCTCTGGAGAAACCTTATGCCCAGGGAGCTGGGGAGCGGCTAGACACTCTTGTTGGGTAGATTTGTGCCCCGCGGTGTTTCCTGCTAGGAAACCTCCATCCTTAGGCCATTGTGTAATGCACCGGTTCTTCAGCTGATTATTTCTCCTTTTCTTCTGCATCTGGGACCACGCTGAAGAAACAGTGATTAAGCAACACACAGAAACAGAGCCAGGGGGAGCTGGTGGCTGCTGGCAGCCTTTAGCATCTGAGCATGGACTCAGATGTGGGAGGTGGTGTGGCTCCCAGCAGCCTTCAGCAGCCACTCTTTTTTGTTTTCCAAACTGCCTAGGTGGAAACTCCAAGCCATGACTTTGTTAGGGGTGCCCCATCCCTGCCCAGCCACCTTCTGGCATCAGCACCATTGCACACTGCTCCTCGGTGGTGGTACCTTCCCACTCCCCTGTCTCCCCTGCATTTCTCCCAGAAGATTAGATAAATGCAGCCGTTAGACACAGCTGCAGGAGCTGTTAACTTCTAACAATCCTTGTGTAAATCTGTTCTTAGCAATTGTTGATGTTTTCGTGTTCAAAATAAGACTTTTAGAACTGGACCCGTTTCGGCAAAAAGTGGAATTACCACTTAACTAAAATAATCAGCACCTTTTTTGACCTAAACTTCTTGGCTTTATGAGCCTTTCTTAGATCAAGGTTATGAGTGCTACTCATACAGGTGATATAATAAGGGATAAATAGTGTGAGTAAATGCAGCAAAGTTAGATTATTCATTGTTTGTGAAGTGCTATATTAGTGCTATGTGCCGGTTTGAATCTAGTTGCATAGTTTTACTGATTTGTTTGTTTGTTTTGGCTTTTTTGTTGTTATTCTTCAGAGAAAGAGGGCAAGAATGTGGAACATTTTTAGGAAATTAGTGCCAATTTTTCAGATATAAACCAGGGAAGACTGAGGTCTCTGAATTCACAAAAGTTTTAACAAGTTGCCTAGACACCTAAATCCCAGGGCTTCTGTCTCCCAAGTTAGCAAGTAAAAGCTCAGTTACCTCCCGGTATTATCTGGTTGTCTTTCAGGAGTGGTTCAGTTCCATCAGGCCAGATGGTCACGTCTCCATGATGCTTCATGGGCCACATTTTGTATAGCTGGGCTCGCATCTGGGTGTGTTGTCTTAGCTTCCACTGGGCATCTGTATAGACTTACACGATGCCTGCTTCATCTAACTTGCTTTTCCACACCACTACCTTTTTTCTGGCTGACATCTTGCTTATTCAGCTTAACAGGTTTTTTTGCAAAAGTATCAACTACATGTAGGCTCTCTTTCTTCATCTAACTCCAGTGGAGTTAGACACACAAGGCCTAAGAAACAATAGTTTCGTGGAGCAGAGATGACAAGTACTAGCCAGCTTCAGGTGAAAACTAAAGCAACGCTCACCATCTTCCGAAGTGTTGGTCGATCGCCATGTTGTCTGACAGCCAAGGGGAAGAAGTTGTTCCACGCTCCCAGCACAGCCCAGCAGTGGGCAGAAGAACTTCTCCACATGTGAAGTGGTGAGTATCGCCCTCTGACATTGGTGTTGACACAGGAGATGGATGAGCTGGGGCAGCCAGTGTTTTGGGACTAAGCAAATGGTCCGGTGGAGGCTGCTCCAGAGGACCCAGGGCAGTAGCCTTACTCAGATCCCAAAACTATTATCTCTGTTTTTGCAGGTTACGACCTAGGGGAAAGAAAGGACCCCAGAACTCATTGGATCCCAGCACCGAAACGGCCTCACGGGTTTGGGTTAGCTGGAAGTGCTATGTGGTGCTGAACCACAACTGTGCCGTGTCCCACACAGGAACCTTTAGCAGCAGGTAGGAAGAGGAATGGCCCATTTATGCCTGGGCTCAATGGACATCTACCATCTGGCATTCACCACACCTGTGCAGGAAAACTTCAAGCAGTGGCTATTTCTGGATTCCCTTTCTCAGACAACAAAAATGTTTTCCAGACGTTTCCCATTGCTACTTGTTTCTCCATAGGTCTCACTCCCATAACAGGAAGATGCTGAAGTTGATCTCCAAAAGCCTTTAGGTCTACACCCTTTTCTTGCTGCCACAGATGGATTCCAAACAAGATGCTACTGTTCTTGGACAAACCCTCTCTCCTCAAGATCCTTGGTCAGCCATAGCCCCAGAGGCAGAGCATGCTGCTTTCCTGACCAGGGCATGATGTGCCGTCGGCACTGCGACTGCTGCTGTGAAGGATTTGTGGGTGACGCGTGCAGCCTGCTCATCCCAACCCAGCGAACAGCACAAAGACAGGGTCAAGTTAAGCGTGTTGCTAAGCTGCCTCCCCGCACCACCCCTGGAGAGTGGAGTAGGTCCTGGGAGCCAAGAGGAGCACAGCTTGGGTGGGTTGTGGTACCACAGATGGGAGGTCGCCTCACAGGCTGGCTGTGGAATGGGGTGCTGTTGTTGCTGACCCCACAGCTGTTGCTGGGACAGTCGCAGATTCAAGGATGGAGAGGTCCACCCCAACATGGGGGGCTCATTCCTCCATGGCAGTTTGGAAGAGGGACCGTGGACCAAAAGAGTGTTAGTGCAGGAGAAATGGGCTTGGACAGCAAGAGATGGCCAGCAGCAGATTGTGGACAAGGCACACGTCACAGAATATACAGATCTGCCTGTCACTCTGTACATCGGTGACGAAACGCCATCACACTTGTTTAGTTCTCCTCCAACTTCCTTCCCACAGAGCTGACGGATGGTTGTAATACTTGTTTCTGACTTTGTTCCCTCCTCTATTTCAGTAATGAAGTCCCTAATATTACGGTTTTACCTGTCTCTGTGCATTTTATCATTGTCCTGAGTCCTCAGCCACACGCAACGTGCCCCTGGCATTGCACTCCTTTGCCTAAGACCTTTACAGGCTTGCAAACTGGGTATCCCTGAAGGACCCTGTCCTGTAGCGTGCTCAGAGGTGCGAGTAATGTCTCGCACATGCCGGTAGCGCTGATGTGGCGCAAACTGCAGTTGCTACCTCCTACTCCACCCCCGTGGCATCCTGGCCGCATAGCTGGTGGGTGGCTCTGAGCCCCATTCGTGTGCAAGCGGACTGGGCGGTAGGCTTTTACATAAAAAGGAGGTGACAGTACTGCTGCTTTTGGTCACGGGCCATGGTTTCGCTGGTGGTTTTCATTTTTGGAATGTGTGTGTGGGTTGTGCGTTGGCTGGTGGGTTGCAAGGTCTGCAAGACGGTGGGGTGAGGTTTTTCCATCTGATCTCTGCAGCCTGCTCTGCTAGATGTGGTTTCCCTCCCTCTGTGCTGGCTGGGAAGACGGCCATCGCTGGGCACCTGCTTCTCCCCACTCACCGTACACGTGCTGTTGTACTGGGTTTACTTTGGGGAGCTCTGTGCCCGAAACTCAGAACTGACAGTAGTTGCAGTGATCCTCACTGGTGTCTTTTGCGGATCTGCCCTTGCTTTTGTGGGTGGAAGCTGTGTTACCCCTTCCTACAATTTCTGTAACCAGTTCCTAATGAGCAGGTATTAGGGCCGGGCTTTGGTAGAAAGAAGCAGCCAGTCCCGTGTGGGGAACAGTTGCAGGCTGTCCATAGTGATACACGTTTCTTTGGAGACCCCTGGGAGACTCCATGGTCAGCGTTTGATACCCTTCCATGGTGCAGGAGTCTAGCTGGTGTGTTTTTAGTATTATTTTCTGAAATCCAGTTGGCTTTTCTTTGAACATTACAAGTAGCTTGGTAAAAATCAGCATTTAGGATAAGGGTCGAATGCCGCCTACTGCTGGAAGCACGTCTGCAGGGGATGCTTGTAAGTCAGCCACGAGCAGAGCCCAGATGGTGGAGGAATGCACTTGTCCAGTGACGTGTCCCTCCTCCGAAGCGGTGGCCGTCAGTGCTGCTGTGTTTCTGTGTGCGTGCCTTTGGGGTGAGCCGAACAGAGGGGGGAACACTTGCATCCAGCAAACAGCTTTTAAAGCTACTCATTATTGTTGTTATTAAACGTGGAAAGAAGAAGGGGGGAGAAAAATAGCCGGAGATCTCTCCCGTCTGAAGGGGCTGATAATCCAAAGGACACCTCCTATTCCTTTCTTATTTTCCCTTACCTTTTCTTCCAGTCAGCCAACTTTTAGCTGTGCTGTTGAGTGTAACAGCAAGGAAGAGGGAGAGAATTATTAATTATACTAGTTATATAACTAATCAAAAGAAGACCAAAGTGTTAAATGTTTTAGTATGATTAAAACAAGTGTGAATTTGTGCTCTTTAAGCCTTGATTTTTTGGGGACCCGTTGACTTTGTGCCAGGCTTGGAATGACATCTGGAGGATGGTTTATTGAATCAGACTTTGTTCAGGTGAAGTCGGAGGCATGTGTGACAGAACCCTGCCCATCAAATTGCTCAAAGGTAAATTGTCTCCTAAAACGAGAACTGGCTTGGGCAGGCGGTGAGGCAGGTTGCAGGAAAAACCTGCCGCCTGGACCAGAGGATGCACCCAGCCCGAGGCTCCCAGGAGCAACACGAATGCAGCTTTATTTATTTTTGCCTTACGAAATGCCATGAGCCTGTGGATGTGCTGTGTTACTGCAATTTTTCCCATGGGATGGATAAAGCACAGTGTATATTAACTCCATCTTCAGTGTTTCCTTCATTCTGATATGAAACTGATTCCTGCCACCGGAGAAGGCCAGTGTATAAAGAACGGGACATTTTTGCCTGAGATGGCATTCAGTATAATGGATGAAAACCAGATACACGCTGCCAGGCTTGCCTTTGACAGAATACAGCCAATCCTTTCTCTTCTGCTTCTTTTTGCCTGCAGCCAAATGGTAGTTAGCTGTCTATGCTGATGCTTAAAATCCTGGAGAGGAGGGGGAAGTGCAGAATTACTAGTTTTTGCCCTGAAGAATGAGGAGAGGCGGCTGTGCTACAAAGGATTCCTTTCATTATATTATAATATACTGCCTTCATGCACACAGGGAGCCTGCTGACCTCGGTTTCCTTGGAAAGCAGGCTTTCCACCCGGTGTTTCTGTGTGCCAGGAGGAGAAATGCTTTCCCTTACCATTACCACGTGTAAGAAATGCTAGAGCGAGTGATCCCTAGGGTTTAAGGCTGGATTAAAATAATTTAGGATATGGTGTGGTACGTGGGCAGCCCTTCATGACTCTGCTTTATAACGTGACAGTTACTTCAGTAATACTTTTGTTTGGAAGAATGGAGGGTGTTCTTTTCCCTGGAAAGAGAGCCCAGGTACCCTTATCCTGGCAGCTGGGATGTATCTTGTTTGAGCAGCAGTCTGAGCTGTGCCTTTATCTTCCTGCTGTAGACATGCTGTGATAAATGATGTTACACAAGATAGCTGTAGTACTTGCAATAAACACTCCAGTAAAATTCCTGCAGCAGAGAGCTCTGGAAAGGGTGGGTGTTGGACACAGGGAGGCCGCTCTACCTTGGCTAAGTGGTGTCCTTCCAACTTTCATTTTTCTATGAGAGTAAGAAATTTTCTATGAGAGTAAGGTATTTTCAAGGGAAAACTCAGATTCTTCCCTAACAGTCTGAATTTAGCAACCAATCCCTAAGTTTGTAATGCTCTTCTTTCAATCAGAAGCTGGGAGGATCTGGAAAATCTTGTGCAAATTAATTTGTAAAACTGCAATGATTGTGAAAAGTGTGCTGGAGCAGAAAAAAAGATGAGTTAGGGACCGCCTTATGCCCAAGTAGCAAAAGATTATAGATAGAATAATCTTGTATCACAATAACAGCTCTGCATTAATAAAAGATAGCGCTGTTCTCTCTTGCTTGCAGATTAGCCTTGCACTGTAAACAAAAAAAAGCTAATTAACTGATGATATGTTTGTGGGTTTATTTTCTTCTTCCAAGGTTCAGATCATCCACACAGCCTGTCTTACAAACTGGAACTGGGATCAGACCAGGAAATACCGTCGGACTGGTACCCATTTGCTACTGTCCAGTTCGTTGTCCATGATACCTGTGCCTCGGGAACAGAAGTCAAGTCACTGGGCATAGAGAGCGATGTGCAGCCCCAGAAACACGTGATTCAGAAAGCTTTTTACAATTGCCAGGTATTTTCAGGGCTATATTTTCAGTGTTTTCCTCCTCTTCTTCCTCCCCACTCCTCCATATAGTTTTTGCAGGGCGAATGTGCTTTGCATTCTAAACATATCTTGCATGCACTTGTGATAATGACTTTGAGCAAAAGAATAATTAAAAAATAATTCCTTGTCTGATCCAAGATGATGCTGAAAAACAGAACTGCAAATGCAGTGCTGTTTTTCCCCAGCTGAGCTATTTTTGGGATTAGCGACTTCGAAATCTGTTGGGTCTGGAAATGTTTTGCTTGTGTGTCAAAGCTTTTATTCATGCTGTCGCTGCAGTTCACACTTTCAGTGCCCAATTATTTGCTAATTCTACCTGTGTTTTTTTGTTTGTTTGTCTTCTAACTACAGGTTGAAATTGAAAAGAAGTGGATTAGGCTTGATGGAGAGGATCCAGATAAGGCTGGCAACTGCCTAATGCAGTGAAAGAGGACAGGAGGCACCGTCATACATGATATCAGTAGGAATCAATTTACATAGGAAATTCTATTGTTAGAAGCAGCGCAGTGACCTAGTTTAGGATAAACACAGTCATTGAATATTTCTCTTTTTTTTTTTTAGTGCTTTTGGGTTTGATTATACAAATCAGTACTGGTTTGACTGGCCTGTGTTCGAGTAAACTTCCTGTCATGGGAATACTGGTATGCGTAAGGTCTCTTTGTAAAGAGTTGCAGGATGTGAGCACTTAATTGACTGATTGTAATATATTATTTTCCTGTTGCCTGTCGGTGACTTGGGAATGATCTCATACTCTGTATTGAAACCTAATGGCGCTACTCAAAGAGTTTGTGTCACTTCGATATATAATATTCAGCAATAAAAACTGCCAGAGTGCTTATGTGCAGACCAGCATCTGGGTAAGGTCCAGCAGGAGCAGTTACATTTTTTAGTGGTGTTTGAAAACCAAAGTCCCACATGTTTCTGCTCCCCTCCATATATGTGAACAGAACAAGTCCTAGTAGTATTATTGACAAGAGCCTCAACTAATGAGTTGGAAACTGGGTGATTTCATTGGTAAAATGGGAAAAGTTCCTCAGCAATAATATTCTTCATTTTTCCGTGACTGCGAGTGTTTCCCCCCCAGAACTTTATAGGTTCACTCAAAGTAATCTCTTGGGCAAAAAAAACATATGGCAGATGTGATTGAAATTTCTCTGCCAGCATTAGACAAATCTTTTTCACTGCTGCAGCGAGGGAGACAAGATCCTCAGCAAGTCTAAATCAGTCCAGGGCCATTTCCTTTCGTGAAGCTCTGAGAATTTACACCAGTGGAGGGTTTTCCCCACAGACCAAAGAAGTGGCGGGTTGCTGCTGTTTGCTGTGGAGGTCTGCTTTAGGATGCAAGTTCCAGATGTTGGTTTGGAAACTGCAGGAGCTGTTGCTTTGAGTAACTTTTCAGACAGAAGGCATGTCTCCCCATGCGTGGGAAGGGAGGTGTTTTCATGCCCCTGGCTCTGAAGGTGTTTTCTGGGGGGGAACAAGGCAGGAATGGATTCTTGCAAAGGAAGTGGAACTGTGATGCTTCAGCAGGCAGCTTGAGCTACTAACGCCATATTGATGTGTTAACTGTGTTTTGGACAAATTATTAGCATTTAGGGAAAGGTTTTAATGCTTCCCCTCAGCCATTATCCCCTTCGTCATTTTCTGCAAGCTGTAATTCCAGGTCTGAAAAAAACTGATAAATTAAAAAATGCTCCTGATACTTTTTTTTTTCTTTGCTGCAGTTTTCCTAAAATTATCTTTACTTCAAACTGAAATTAGTGGAGAACAAAAATATAGTAATGCACTAAGGCTCAATATATTTTGTCACAGCTTGTAACTGTTTATATGAACACTGTGTAAAAATACAGATAAATGTTATTCCCCAAAAGTAGAAATATGTGGGATATGCACTGCGAAAATTACCAGTCTGAGGAAACAGAAGACCATAATATGAACCTAGTTCATCACAATAAAGTTTTCCCCCCATTTGGAAGCCGAGAATGAAATGGGTAATAGATGCTATAGTAAGTCCTGAGGGCAGGTTTTTTATGGGCATTGCATTGCCAAAGCCCCAAATAGACTATTATGGTATTTTGGCTTCCCTATATATCCCTTTTTATTAGCAGATTATGTTGTTATAAATCTAAGCAAGCCTTTGAGTGTAGTGGTTATCCAGTATGTCTCAGCTGTTGCATCCTCCATCCGTGTTTTGGCTTGAGAAGCCATTAGCACCTTCCAGTCATGTTTGGTTTGTTTTCTTCATGTTCAATTTTGGTTTATGCACCTTTCAGATGAACTAAGGGGCACAGTGTAGGCTAAGGCAAAGTGTTTTAGCACCATGGCAGAGCTCTGCCATTCGCCCAAGTCCGTAGTTACACTAGAGTTATGGTACCTATTAACCACTTGGTAAGGCAGAAGAGGGAAATACGTGCTGCAGATGCCTGCACTAGCCTTTGTCTGAGGCTGACTTGTTTTGATTGACATCAGCACAGCTAATTCAGTAAATGTGTTAGCAGTGGTTATTGTCCAAAGCCTGCCTAGCCCAGCTGGCCCCTATTTTTCTGTTTTTAAGAAGGAGGGACAGCCAGGCTGTTCTGGGACTCTTTCACCTTAGGGTCTCCATTAGCAGCACTTATCTCCTGGGCATTCAGTACCTGGTGATGTTTTGGGTCCTGCAGAAGCAATGGCTGCTTTTCTTCTGTTGGGTGTCTGCTGAGGATATGTTCAAGAAGCCCATGTACCCCTAAGGGTTTTTAGCCTGACCCCTTAAGGTACGAGCGATTGTTGTGAATGACCCCAGTGATGAACAGCCACACTAGAAGGCGTCTCTCCCGCTAGTGAGTCTGTATTCTGTCTGGTGTGGTGCAAATGATCCTTCAGCCTTGCTGAACTCGTTAGTGTATAAAGGTCAAGCTAAGGCTTTATCTCTGCGGCAGAACTCTTGGCTTTCCGTCTGAGGCTTGCAAGACTCACCATTAGCTTTAATCGGAACTGAATCAGGATCACAGGGAATTCATTCCACAGGAATATTGTCACATGGAAAGAAAGTTTAATGCATGCCTTTCAGTTTAAACCTGACAATTAGTGCAGCCTAAGGCTCAGTAATTACCCTGTTCAGTCTCAGCCTGATGATTGTATGGCTTGCTGTCAGAATATGGAAAAATAGGCTCCAGTTTGATGAAAGAAACTTTGGGTTGTCTGACACTTTTTTCCCCCCATCAAATTTTAACTTCCTATTCTACTGCAACACGCTAAAGCAGAAACACCCTGACTTCCTCTTATCCAATATTTCTTCAGCAGTCTCTGATATCCTTTGAGTATAACCTACTGAAAAACATAATCTCATTATTTAAGACTCATTTGCTAACATTTTCTAAGCAGGCTACAGCAGGTGATTGTGAGTAAACATACTGGGTTTGATTCTTTAGAAATCTTGGCTATAAGTAGTCTAACTGTACTTTGGGAGGGGTACGGAGGCAAGGAAAGTTGCTATAAGCTGTTGTGATGCTCAGTATCCAGCCAGCAGAAGGACCGGGGCTTTAAATAACCTGTGAGGTCCATTGGCATCATGCGAGGAGCCAAGTTTCACATGTATCTGATCTCTGCTTGCCCGCAGCTACCGCCTGCAGTCTCTGAAATTCTTCCAAGTGTTTGGGTCACTTAAGATGCTGACACTCCGCTAACATTTACTACAGGGTAATATGTAGATATTATCTGTGTTTCCTTCACAAAGGACCAGCAGGGTTTGGGATATTTTATATTTTAAATGGAAATCAATGAGAACAGCTATTATTATAGTGTGTTTGCCTTATTTACAAAGTGTCGTGTTTGCTGAAACCAACAAACTGTATCTCTGCATTCATCTTTCTCATACTAATTGTATTACTGTAGGTAATTGGTACTTGATGTAGTTTTGGATTCAAACACCCATTGAAGTCAATGGAAGTCTTTTAACTGACAAAATGGGATCTGCATCAAAGTCTCTAAGAATAAAGGAAAAGCGAAAAAGAAAGAAGAAAGGAATAGTGGTAATGGGCAGGAAAAAAAACACTGTAGAATATTCCTGAGGCTAGTGAGTAAGCAACCTGCAGTGCTTGCTTACTCCCGTCAGAAAAGAGCACAAAAGAAGGGAAAAGAGGTGTTACTGAGTATCAAAGCTGCAGCTTTGCAGTGATTAGGAACGATGATCCGGCTGCCCCCGTGTAGCAGCTCTGGAGGAATGAGGATGATGGTGCACTCCGTTGCACATGATGCCAAGCTGCTGTCATCCTTACGATCCTTGCTTTTTTTTTTCCAGATTCTGTATTAAATGTCCAGAAGTACTTTGCATCTGAAAACGTGTTTTCACATGTTGCTTTTAGTTGCATTTATTTTACTTGACAGACTTCTCAGATGCAGTCCTGGTGTCCACACCCCTATGTTACATGAATTTGTCCTTTTGTTGACGAAGTACAGTAACTAACTGCGGCAGTTAGTAGTTCTTAGCTATAATTTTGATAACTCTGAAACAGTGCTGTTATTCTTAATGGAAATGATAATTTTATTTGGGTCTTTTGTCAGTATAAGTATAAACAGATCATGTTGATGATCTTGTAATAACATTTTGTAGATTGCATATTGATTAAAAAAATAAAGTTGTATTTCAAACTAGCGGTTTCTTGTCCCCTCACTAAAAATTTATCGAGCTGGTTTTACATTTACTATAATTAACTGTTTGATCTCATATCGCCAGGTATTGTAGTTTATTAAAAAGACCACTGATGTGGGGAACATCACATCTTAGATAAAGGTAGTTGCAGAAAGCTGAATGGTGCACAATGTTCCATTAATGATAATTTATGGCAGGCCTTTTTCCTGCCTTATCTGGGTAACAACAGTAAGCCAAAGAATACTGTGTTTTTTCCTATTGAGCCCTCCCTCCCATCTCTCTAGGATATTTGAATATAATGTGACAACTGTTTAAGACTTTCACAATTTTCAAAGTGTGTGCTTGAAATGAGCTGTTACTAGGGAAATAGTGAAACGTCTGTGGGGAAATACGGGAATAAGGTAGAGGTTTGTGGGGCAGCATTCAAAGAACAGGCTTAAAGTATAAAATAGCCATGCCACTTGTCCTGTGCTGCTGTCTCTGTAGCAAACCAGTGTGAAACACTGGGAAATGCAGTTAACATCTGCTTTCACCTCACTGGTGTTCTGTCCTTCACTGGGCACCTGCAAATGGAAAGCAGGCGTCCAGAGGAAGTACAGTCCCCTTCCAGAGCTTAAACAGTTTGCAATGTTTAAAAGTATTAGTGAACAACATGATTGAGGTACGTGAAGAAGTGAGGTAGTAGATTGCTAGAACACAAGTAAAAACATGAAGACATTTATTTTTGGTACAGTTTCCTAGCATGTGCTATACCCAGCGTGTGCTATTTTGTAGCCCTATTCTTTCTTTAGTAAAAACAACCTGTAATTTTTTACAATAACAATGATAACACGTTGTAAGTGATGTTCACGCTCCCTGCTGAAGCCTCACTGGTATGAATAAAAGAGAAAGCATCGGCTCAAATTCTGCTTTGCCATCCCACAAAACCCAGCGTGATTAGGTGTTTCTGGCTGTAGATAGGTATAGTCATAGAATCATAGAATCACAATGGTTTGGGTTGGAAGGGACCTTAAAGACCATCTAGTTCCAACCCCTGTCTAACATTGTATTGTATTGTGATGGCCTTTTCTGGTTTAATATAGAGTAACTTTCACTTCCATTTCAACAATAAAAGTCCGAGGGGAAAAATTCAGGAGTGCGGACACGTTGGGAGTGGAAGGGCCTGAGTGACCGGTGGTGGAGGTAAGAGGGAGGAGGCAGGGAGTTGGCAGAAGGGCAGCGGGCAGAGCTTGTTTGCAAGGGCTAGGGAGAACCACTGCCTCCCTAAGTCAAGGGGGAGTTTACCTGCGAAAGGACTGAAGCACAGAAGCGGTGAGGAACCCACGCAGAGGAGTGCCTTCACGGGAAGCTATGGAGAACAAAGTTGTGAGCAGCTGCGGGTGGAAAAATGAACTGAATGCTCTCCTGGGGTGGGGAGGAGGAGGAATCGAGTCATCTGTAATGCTGAGTAGATTTTACTGCCTAAATGTTAAGTACTGACACCAGGATTTAGATGACTTCATCTGACATGGAGGGAACCATCCGCTGCCTGAGGAGAAAAGGAGAAAGGCTGTTTTAGCTCCCTTCATGGAAAGCCATGGCATGTAGATGGAAAATATTTCCACACAGCCATGGGAACAAGTTACTGAATGGGTTTGCTGCTAACTGTGTGGTTAATATTGGCAGAAGGTGTGTGTAGAGTTGGGGAGGGGGGAAGAGTGAAAAGGCGTGTACAGTCAAATATTGGGACAGCGTGAGCCCAACCCCATGAGCTCTGAAAGGGAAGCTCAGGAAGATGACCCTGAGCAAATATTGGGGTCCTCACATAAATGCTTCCAGGGCCCAATATGGCAATGAGCTTAGTCTCCGTGTGTCCGAGTTACTTGTTAGTAGAGTTAAACTGGTGCCAATTAGTCAGGAAAAGGGAGAGCCAGACTTCTAAGCTGTGCTTGAACCTGTTCTCTCAGGCACTTGACGGGTGAATTGAGCGGTGTGGTTGGTGCTGCAAAGGCCGCTGCCGGGGAAGGGGCTGCGGTGGTCGTTCAGCTTTACTCCTCTCCAAACTACCAAATGCAGAGTTAGACAGAGCCAATTGGCCTTGACCAAAACATGCTGCTCCACTCTTATTTAATTTAGCACTAAAACCGCTGGATTTCGGCAATCGTCTGCTCGACTATGAGCTTCCCGCAGTGAATTCAGCTAAGGAGGGATGATGTTTCTGGCATTTACCCTCCCCCTGCACCCTGCCTTTGCGTGCTTCTGCACCCCCCTGCAGCTCATCCCTCTCAACCAGAGCAGGTAAGTGGTAATTACAGACAGGCGAGGAAGGGGTGGGATTTCAACCATTGCTGAAGGAAGGGGGATAACACAGATGGCAGGGAAGGGGCTTAGCAAGGGATGAAGGCCAAGGCAGCAGGCCAAAGGGGAGGGAGCTGAACTGGGGCTTTTCCTGGGGACACAGGGTGGGAGGTTGGGGTCTCTCTGGGGCAGAGGGTGCTATAAACATCCATACATCGTACCCAGGGAAACCAGGCAGCAAAGGAGGAGCAGGAGATCAGAGCTGAGCTGGGCACCAGCAGGAGTGTGGTAGGAAGCAGGGACAGGAATAAGGACAGTGGAGTGGCTGGTGGCTGCTATTTCCTTTGCTGGCTTTCCACATAACCTGTATGTGTCAGGGTGAGTATTTAGGCAGGGCTTATTTCATCCTTAATTAGGCTTACTCACACTACACAAGTCTCTGGGCTTCCCAAGAAGCTGAGATACACGGTAGTAGACAGTGTATTCAATCCATCAGGACTGCCATTTTTATATAGCAGTTTGTACAGGTCAGAGCCTTTCTTATGCCACTCAATGTCCTGAAAATTTGTCATTAAATTGAATTAAGAGACAGGTCTTTCTACAGTTCCTCTGATAAATTGATTTAAATCAGGCAAAAAAGGAGAGGCCCATGAAGAAACGGGAGTCACACATGATAAATGAACGAGGAAGAAATCACAGGTCCCAGTGTCACCTGTCTCAGAACGCCGAGGGAAATGATGGAGCTCATAACAAAATCATGCTGTTAATAAAATTGGTTATGAGCCTAGAGTGCCGTGTATCTATGAGTGAACAGCTGAAAACAAAGGGAGCAGGTTAGAGAGTATCTTTAAAATGCAATTACACTTCTGCCCGTGTCAAGGCATCTCCGTGAGGACTGCCCGGCTTCTGCAAACGGTTCCTCCTAATAATGATTACTTTTCTTTGGGAAGAAGGGGAAGGTGGTGTTTGTAAGATACGCCTTGAGAAAGCATTCTGCAGTGTTCCTCCTCAGCAGCAGTGCTGGGTTTGAACAGAAGAGGGCATTCATGACCAAGCGTCTGGGTTTGCTGAGGGCTCTCGGTTCTAGACGGAAGGCATTTGAAAATTTTTATTTTTTTTTTTAAATGATTAATATAGGTTCATCATCCAAAAATAAATCTTCTCTAGACATCTTGTACCAAGAGAAGTATAAATAATTACAAATTAAAACATGTCCAGTAAACGAATGTTTGAGGTGCCCTTAAGCAGCACTATCCCAAATGCTGACGAAAACCCTGAAAAATCGTGAGGGTTTGAACAGCATGCTAATCTTTTCAATAGCCTGATTTCCAAAACTCTCGTGAGCTGTTAAAGAGACCGCAACAGGGAGAACTGGATCAGAAGCTGAACCAAGACTGGTGAAACCTGGATGCTGCTCCTGACTGCCATTTGTCAGCCTGGGCACGGTATCTGGTACGTCTGTGCTTCAGTTTCTTCTCTCCAAAGTAGGGTTAAATGTTAACAAAGCCGTACGCATGAAAAACTACAGGTTTGCACATTATATTGCAGGACACTGATAGTAGGTTAAGATCACCGATATCAAAGCTGGCCAGTCAGTATGAGTAATGCTATTCACAGGCATTTTAATTTTATTTTTTTCTTGCTCAGAGAAGATGGAATTTTTTCAGTGCATACCAGGCTTTCTCATGCTGTTCAGTTGACACTGCCCATTGTGCTTGTATGAAAAGACACCTTCTCCAAGAATTTGTAAAAGAAATTAATTGAAGTGTATTGCTAGACCTCAGCTGAAAATCTAAGTGCCCTGCTAAGCAGGAACATCCCTCTGCAACCTCCCCGTGCAGCCTGGAAAGTTGTGTTCCCATTCCCCAGCGATAGCTGTGTACTATCAGTAGGCTTAGTCTGCTGTTCTTTGCGTGGAGGGAGCTGACACGTTGACCTCGGTGATGGAGCTTTGGTACTCACTGGCAATACACAGGATATAATATACAACTGAAGGAGTATGCCCACTGTGCCTTCTGCTGGTGGGATGTGCCAGGTGTGTGCAAATAGAATCATAGAATGGTTAGGGTTGGAAGGGCCCTTAAAGACCATCTAGTTCCAACCCCTCTGCCATGGACAGGGACACCTTCCACTAGACCAGGTTGCTCAAAGCCTCATCCAGCCTGGCCTTGAAGACATCCAGGGATGGGGCATCCACAGCTTCTCTGGGCAACCTGTTCCAGTGCCTCACCACCCTCTCTGTGAAGAGTTTCTTCCTGATATCTAATCTAAACCTCCCTGCTCCCTGATTGCAATTTGTACCCATTACCCCTTGTCCTATCACTACAGGCTCTTGTAAAAAGTCCTCGCCCAGCACCCTTGTAGGCTCCCTTCCGATACTGGAAAGCTGCAATGAGGTCTCCTCGGAGCCTCCTCTTCTCCAGGCTGAACAAGCCCAGCTCTCTCAGCCTGTCCCCATAGCAGAGGTGCTCCAGCCCTCTGAGCATCTTCGTGGCCTCCTCTGGACTCGCTCCAAGTGGTCAATATCCTTCTGATGTTGAGGGCTCCACAGCTGGACGCAGCACTCCAGGTGGGGTCTCACCAGAGCAGAGAGACACACTGTCAACCTGAAGCGCAGGTTGAGTTTTGGCCTGCACGTGTCCCTGCGGACATAGCCGAAGTAACCTGGCAGCTGTCTGAGACGGCTGAGAAATTCTTTCGTACCAAGCTCCCCAGCCTCTCTTCTCTCTTTTTGAAGTTAGGCATACAAATTGTTCCAAATCCAAGGCACTTCATAATCCCCAGATAAGCAAAAGGTTGTAGAAAGCAGGGGACTAATTTAGGACTGTCCTTCCTGCACTTCCACCTTTCTAAAACTGCTGTACAGTATGCTGGCAGATAGATGGCTCTGCATCAGGCTTATCTGTCTCGGGAATAACCCGCTGCAGGATCACCACCTGCAACCTCCAGGGCCTGGTGAGATCCTGAAGGATGCAGCTTCTCCTGCTCTCTCTGCGGACACAGCAGGACTAACTGGATGGGAGAAGAATAATGATGCTCTTGATATGCACTATCTCAGACAGTTTCAAATGAGCACTGCATTTAAAAAAAAATACATTTTATTATTTAAATGATTCTATAAGCAAAGGAACATGGCTCGCCTTTTTCTCATGATGATGCGGGGCATACAGAACAGCTGAATATGCAATAGCTGTTTAATTCAAGACCCAAACAGTATCATTAAACATATTTTGTTGCAGAGCAAAATTACTTCAATAGCAAATTGCATTTGTCTCACTTGTGAAAATGCAACTTACAATATTATTATGGATGTTGCTTCTTTTGTTGTTGTCGGTGTTAGTCTAGCTGTATAATTAAGGATCTGTCAGTATTTTCATTAAAATATTTTCATTCTTCAGGATGTGTAAGTCAGCCTTAAAAATTAAAGCTTAGCGGGTGAGTCTTCATAAACCAAATAGCGCTGTAACTACATAACTACCTAAAAATGGAGAAAGAAAGGGAAAAGAAAGGACGAAGAAAGGAAAAAGAAAGGGAAAAGAGAAGAAATTTCTAGGTTCTCAGAATCACCAGGGTAACAGTGACCCATGTACAGACAGAAGGTGTATAAAGACCTTCCTACATGTATGAGATTAATGAACATTTTTCCAGATGAGTAACGGCTAAATTGGTAAATCTCTGTATTAACATATGAACAGATTGCTGCAAATGTAAGCAATAATTTGAGTAGTCGTACCAGATTGCCGCTACTTAACTGGTAGCTTCAGCTATCTCCCCGTTTATGAGGTAATAATGGCTTCAGAGTTTATTAGAGCAAAATAATATGCTTTTGTATCCAGATTTCCTAGGTATGTTCTCACACTACGGAGCAACCGTGGTTCTCGTCCCTGCCATTCTCCCAACAAAGCCTCCTGCCCATGCACACAGGCTGAAGTTTCAGGCTCAGGGTCCGAACGGCAAACCGGGCCCCTTGGCAGCCTTGCGCTTTCTTCACCGGCTGGTCCCCCTTTTTGGTCTCGGGAACTGAAAGAAGAACCCTGGGTTTAGTAACCAGCGCTTGGGTGCACCCCAGTGTGTGGCACTGGAGGTGTTCAAGGAACTGGGTAGACATGGTGCTTGAGGACATGGGCTAGTGGGTATGGTAGTGTTGGGTTGATGGCTGGACCAGATGATCTTAGAGGTCTTTTCCAACCTTAGTGATCCTGCGATTCTGTGGAAAGAGGGAGCCCAGCAGAGAAAGTCAGAGCAGGGCGCGGACGGGGCCGGGGGGCGGGCAGGCCGCGTCGCCATGGCAACACCGCCTTAAGGCGGGAGGGCAGGGGGTGGCGCT